>NW_027143538.1:0-56259 GCF_026170545.1 Melanerpes formicivorus | reverse complement strand
GAAATCAGCATTTTACAGCAGGTTGGAGCAGCCTGTATCTCAGCACAGGAATAAGGTAGGGAAGAATTCTAAGGCTCATTTGACTGCCTCCAGAAGTTAGATCAGATGGCAAATTGGATTTGGTGCTAGGTCTTTCCCTTTAGGTTTTACCCCAACAATGTTTTCATTAGTTTCGCTCACTCTCGAAATCAAGCATTTTACAGCAGGTTGGAGCAGCCTGTATCTCAGCACAGGAATAAGGTAGGGAAGAATTCTAAGGATCATTTTGACTGCCTCCAGAAGTTAGATCAGATGGCAAATTGGATTTGGTGCTAGGTCTTTCCCTTTAGGTTTTACCCCAACAATGTTTTCATTAGTTTCGCTCACTCTCGAAATCAAGCATTTTACAGCAGGTTGGAGCAGCCTGTATCTCAGCACAGGAATAAGGTAGGGAAGAATTCTAAGGCTCATTTTGACTGCCTCCAGAAGTTAGATCAGATGGCAAATTGGATTTGGTGCTAGGTCTTTCCCTTTAGGTTTTACCCCAACAATGTTTTCATTAGTTTCGCTCACTCTCGAAATCAAGCATTTTACAGCAGGTTGGAGCAGCCTGTATCTCAGCACAGGAATAAGGTAGGGAAGAATTCTAAGGCTCATTTTGACTGCCTCCAGAAGTTAGATCAGATGGCAAATTGCATTTGGTGCTAGGTCTTTCCCTTTAGGTTTTACCCCAACAATGTTTTCATTAGTTTCGCTCACTCTCGAAATCAAGCATTTTACAGCAGGTTGGAGCAGCCTGTATCTCAGCACAGGAATAAGGTAGGGAAGAATTCTAAGGATCATTTTGACTGCCTCCAGAAGTTAGATCAGATGGCAAATTGGATTTGGTGCTAGGTCTTTCCCTTTAGGTTTTACCCCAACAATGTTTTCATTAGTTTCGCTCACTCTCGAAATCAAGCATTTTACAGCAGGTTGGAGCAGCCTGTATCTCAGCACAGGAATAAGGTAGGGAAGAATTCTAAGGCTCATTTTGACTGCCTCCAGAAGTTAGATCAGATGGCAAATTGGATTTGGTGCTAGGTCTTTCCCTTTAGGTTTTACCCCAACAATGTTTTCATTAGTTTCGCTCACTCTCGAAATCAAGCATTTTACAGCAGGTTGGAGCAGCCTGTATCTCAGCACAGGAATAAGGTAGGGAAGAATTCTAAGTCTCATTTTGACTGCCTCCAGAAGTTAGATCAGATGGCAAATTGGATTTGGTGCTAGGTCTTTCCCTTTAGGTTTTACCCCAACAATGTTTTCATTAGTTTCGCTCACTCTCGAAATCAAGCATTTTACAGCAGGTTGGAGCAGCCTGTATCTCAGCACAGGAATAAGGTAGGGAAGAATTCTAAGGATCATTTTGACTGCCTCCAGAAGTTAGATCAGATGGCAAATTGGATTTGGTGCTAGGTCTTTCCCTTTAGGTTTTACCCCAACAATGTTTTCATTAGTTTCGCTCACTCTCGAAATCAAGCATTTTACAGCAGGTTGGAGCAGCCTGTATCTCAGCACAGGAATAAGGTAGGGAAGAATTCTAAGGCTCATTTTGACTGCCTCCAGAAGTTAGATCAGATGGCAAATTGGATTTGGTGCTAGGTCTTTCCCTTTAGGTTTTACCCCAACAATGTTTTCATTAGTTTCGCTCACTCTCGAAATCAAGCATTTTACAGCAGGTTGGAGCAGCCTGTATCTCAGCACAGGAATAAGGTAGGGAAGAATTCAAATGCTCATTTTGACTGCCTCCAGAAGTTAGATCAGATGGCAAATTGGATTTGGTGCTAGGTCTTTCCCTTTAGGTTTTACCCCAACAATGTTTTCATTAGTTTCGCTCACTCTCGAAATCAAGCATTTTACAGCAGGTTGGAGCAGCCTGTATCTCAGCACAGGAATAAGGTAGGGAAGAATTCTAAGGATCATTTTGACTGCCTCCAGAAGTTAGATCAGATGGCAAATTGGATTTGGTGCTAGGTCTTTCCCTTTAGGTTTTACCCCAACAATGTTTTCATTAGTTTCGCTCCACTCTCGAAATCAAGCATTTTACAGCAGGTTGGAGCAGCCTGTATCTCAGCACAGGAATAAGGTAGGGAAGAATTCTAAGGCTCATTTTGACTGCCTCCAGAAGTTAGATCAGATGGCAAATTGGATTTGGTGCTAGGTCTTTCCCTTTAGGTTTTACCCCAACAATGTTTTCATTAGTTTCGCTCACTCTCGAAATCAAGCATTTTACAGCAGGTTGGAGCAGCCTGTATCTCAGCACAGGAATAAGGTAGGGAAGAATTCTAAGGCTCATTTTGACTGCCTCCAGAAGTTAGATCAGATGGCAAATTGGATTTGGTGCTAGGTCTTTCCTTTAGGTTTTACCCCAACAATGTTTTCATTAGTTTCGCTCACTCTCGAAATCAAGCATTTTACAGCAGGTTGGAGCAGCCTGTATCTCAGCACAGGAATAAGGTAGGGAAGAATTCTAAGGATCATTTTGACTGCCTCCAGAAGTTAGATCAGATGGCAAATTGGATTTGGTGCTAGGTCTTTCCCTTTAGGTTTTACCCCAACAATGTTTTCATTAGTTTCGCTCACTCTCGAAATCAAGCATTTTTACAGCAGGTTGGAGCAGCCTGTATCTCAGCACAGGAATAAGGTAGGGAAGAATTCTAAGGCTCATTTTGACTGCCTCCAGAAGTTAGATCAGATGGCAAATTGGATTTGGTGCTAGGTCTTTCCCTTTAGGTTTTACCCCAACAATGTTTTCATTAGTTTCGCTCACTCTCGAAATCAAGCATTTTACAGCAGGTTGGAGCAGCCTGTATCTCAGCACAGGAATAAGGTAGGGAAGAATTCTAAGGATCATTTTGACTGCCTCCAGAAGTTAGATCAGATGGCAAATTGGATTTGGTGCTAGGTCTTTCCCTTTAGGTTTTACCCCAACAATGTTTTCATTAGTTTCGCTCACTCTCGAAATCAAGCATTTTACAGCAGGTTGGAGCAGCCTGTATCTCAGCACAGGAATAAGGTAGGGAAGAATTCTAAGGATCATTTTGACTGCCTCCAGAAGTTAGATCAGATGGCAAATTGGATTTGGTGCTAGGTCTTTCCCTTTAGGTTTTACCCCAACAATGTTTTCATTAGTTTCGCTCACTCTCGAAATCAAGCATTTTACAGCAGGTTGGAGCAGCCTGTATCTCAGCACAGGAATAAGGTAGGGAAGAAATTCTAAGGATCATTTTGACTGCCTCCAGAAGTTAGATCAGATGGCAAATTGGATTTGGTGCTAGGTCTTTCCCTTTAGGTTTTACCCAACAATGTTTTCATTAGTTTCGCTCACTCTCGAAATCAAGCATTTTACAGCAGGTTGGAGCAGCCTGTATCTCAGCACAGGAATAAGGTAGGGAAGAATTCTAAGTCTCATTTTGACTGCCTCCAGAAGTTAGATCAGATGGCAAATTGGATTTGGTGCTAGGTCTTTCCTTTAGGTTTTACCCCAACAATGTTTTCATTAGTTTTCGCTCCCTCTCGAAATCAAGCATTTTACAGCAGGTTGGAGCAGCCTATATCTCAGCACAGGAATAAGGTAGGGAAGAATTCTAAGGATCATTTTGACTGCCTCCAGACGTTAGATCAGATGGCAAATTGGATTTGGTGCTAGGTCTTTCCCTTTAGGTTTTACCCCAACAATGTTTTCATTAGTTTCGCTCACTCTCGAAATCAAGCATTTTACAGCAGGTTGGAGCAGCCTGTATCTCAGCACAGGAATAAGGTAGGGAAGAATTCTAAGGCTCATTTTGACTGCCTCCAGAAGTTAGATCAGATGGCAAATTGGATTTGGTGCTAGGTCTTTCCCTTTAGGTTTTACCCCAACAATGTTTTCATTAGTTTCGCTCACTCTCGAAATCAAGCATTTTACAGCAGGTTGGAGCAGCCTGTATCTCAGCACAGGAATAAGGTAGGGAAGAATTCTAAGGATCATTTTGACTGCCTCCAGAAGTTAGATCAGATGGCAATTGGATTTGGTGCTAGGTCTTTCCCTTTAGGTTTTACCCCAACAATGTTTTCATTAGTTTCGCTCACTCTCGAAATCAAGCATTTTACAGCAGGTTGGAGCAGCCTGTATCTCAGCACAGGAATAAGGTAGGGAAGAATTCAAATGCTCATTTTGACTGCCTCCAGAAGTTAGATCAGATGGCAAATTGGATTTGGTGCTAGGTCTTTCCCTTTAGGTTTACCCCAACAATGTTTTCATTAGTTTCGCTCACTCTCGAAATCAAGCATTTTACAGCAGGTTGGAGCAGCCTGTATCTCAGCACAGGAATAAGGTAGGGAAGAATTCTAAGGATCATTTTGACTGCCTCCAGAAGTTAGATCAGATGGCAAATTGGATTTGGTGCTAGGTCTTTCCCTTTAGGTTTTACCCCAACAATGTTTTCATTAGTTTCGCTCACTCTCGAAATCAAGCATTTTACAGCAGGTTGGAGCAGCCTGTATCTCAGCACAGGAATAAGGTAGGGAAGAATTCTAAGGATCATTTTGACTGCCTCCAGAAGTTAGATCAGATGGCAAATTGGATTTGGTGCTAGGTCTTTCCCTTTAGGTTTTACCCCAACAATGTTTTCATTAGTTTCGCTCACTCTCGAAATCAAGCATTTTACAGCAGGTTGGAGCAGCCTGTATCTCAGCACAGGAATAAGGTAGGGAAGAATTCTAAGGATCATTTTGACTGCCTCCAGAAGTTAGATCAGATGGCAAATTGGATTTGGTGCTAGGTCTTTCCCTTTAGGTTTTACCCCAACAATGTTTTCATTAGTTTCGCTCACTCTCGAAATCAAGCATTTTACAGCAGGTTGGAGCAGCCTGTATCTCAGCACAGGAATAAGGTAGGGAAGAATTCAAATGCTCATTTTGACTGCCTCCAGAAGTTAGATCAGATGGCAAATTGGATTTGGTGCTAGGTCTGTTCCCTTTAGGTTTTACCCCAACAATGTTTTCATTAGTTTCGCTCACTCTCGAAATCAAGCATTTTACAGCAGGTTGGAGCAGCCTGTATCTCAGCACAGGAATAAGGTAGGGAAGAATTCTAAGGCTCATTTTGACTGCCTCCAGAAGTTAGATCAGATGGCAAATTGGATTTGGTGCTAGGTCTTTCCCTTTAGGTTTTACCCCAACAATGTTTTCATTAGTTTCGCTCACTCTCGAAATCAAGCATTTTACAGCAGGTTGGAGCAGCCTGTATCTCAGCACAGGAATAAGGTAGGGAAGAATTCTAAGGCTCATTTTGACTGCCTCCAGAAGTTAGATCAGATGGCAAATTGGATTTGGTGCTAGGTCTTTCCCTTTAGGTTTTACCCCAACAATGTTTTCATTAGTTTCGCTCACTCTCGAAATCAAGCATTTTACAGCAGGTTGGAGCAGCCTGTATCTCAGCACAGGAATAAGGTAGGGAAGAATTCTAAGGCTCATTTTTGACTGCCTCCAGAAGTTAGATCAGATGGCAAATTGGATTTGGTGCTAGGTCTTTCCCTTTAGGTTTTACCCCAACAATGTTTTCATTAGTTTCGCTCACTCTCGAAATCAAGCATTTTACAGCAGGTTGGAGCAGCCTGTATCTCAGCACAGGAATAAGGTAGGGAAGAATTCTAAGGCTCATTTTGACTGCCTCCAGAAGTTAGATCAGATGGCAAATTGGATTTGGTGCTAGGTCTTTCCCTTTAGGTTTTACCCCAACAATGTTTTCATTAGTTTCGCTCACTCTCGAAATCAAGCATTTTACAGCAGGTTGGAGCAGCCTGTATCTCAGCACAGGAATAAGGTAGGGAAGAATTCTAAGGCTCATTTTGACTGCCTCCAGAAGTTAGATCAGATGGCAAATTGGATTTGGTGCTAGGTCTTTCCCTTTAGGTTTTACCCCAACAATGTTTTCATTAGTTTCGCTCACTCTCGAAATCAAGCATTTTACAGCAGGTTGGAGCAGCCTGTATCTCAGCACAGGAATAAGGTAGGGAAGAATTCTAAGGCTCATTTTGACTGCCTCCAGAAGTTAGATCAGATGGCAAATTGGATTTGGTGCTAGGTCTTTCCCTTTAGGTTTTACCCCAACAATGTTTTCATTAGTTTCGCTCACTCTCGAAATCAAGCATTTTACAGCAGGTTGGAGCAGCCTGTATCTCAGCACAGGAATAAGGTAGGGAAGAATTCAAATGCTCATTTTGACTGCCTCCAGAAGTTAGATCAGATGGCAAATTGCATTTGGTGCTAGGTCTTTCCCTTTAGGTTTTACCCCAACAATGTTTTCATTAGTTTCGCTCACTCTCGAAATCAAGCATTTTACAGCAGGTTGGAGCAGCCTGTATCTCAGCACAGGAATAAGGTAGGGAAGAATTCTAAGGATCATTTTGACTGCCTCCAGAAGTTAGATCAGATGGCAAATTGGATTTGGTGCTAGGTCTTTCCCTTTAGGTTTTACCCCAACAATGTTTTCATTAGTTTCGCTCACTCTCGAAATCAAGCATTTTACAGCAGGTTGGAGCAGCCTGTATCTCAGCACAGGAATAAGGTAGGGAAGAATTCTAAGGATCATTTTGACTGCCTCCAGAAGTTAGATCAGATGGCAAATTGGATTTGGTGCTAGGTCTTTCCCTTTAGGTTTTACCCCAACAATGTTTTCATTAGTTTCGCTCACTCTCGAAATCAAGCATTTTACAGCAGGTTGGAGCAGCCTGTATCTCAGCACAGGAATAAGGTAGGGAAGAATTCTAAGGATCATTTTGACTGCCTCCAGAAGTTAGATCAGATGGCAAATTGGATTTGGTGCTAGGTCTTTCCCTTTAGGTTTTACCCCAACAATGTTTTCATTAGTTTCGCTCACTCTCGAAATCAAGCATTTTACAGCAGGTTGGAGCAGCCTGTATCTCAGCACAGGAATAAGGTAGGGAAGAATTCTAAGGATCATTTTGACTGCCTCCAGAAGTTAGATCAGATGGCAAATTGGATTTGGTGCTAGGTCTTTCCCTTTAGGTTTTACCCCAACAATGTTTTCATTAGTTTCGCTCACTCTCGAAATCAAGCATTTTACAGCAGGTTGGAGCAGCCTGTATCTCAGCACAGGAATAAGGTAGGGAAGAATTCTAAGGATCATTTTGACTGCCTCCAGAAGTTAGATCAGATGGCAAATTGGATTTGGTGCTAGGTCTTTCCCTTTAGGTTTTACCCCAACAATGTTTTCATTAGTTTCGCTCACTCTCGAAATCAAGCATTTTACAGCAGGTTGGAGCAGCCTGTATCTCAGCACAGGAATAAGGTAGGGAAGAATTCAAATGCTCATTTGACTGCCTCCAGAAGTTAGATCAGATGGCAAATTGGATTTGGTGCTAGGTCTTTCCCTTTAGGTTTTACCCCAACAATGTTTTCATTAGTTTCGCTCACTCTCGAAATCAAGCATTTTACAGCAGGTTGGAGCAGCCTGTATCTCAGCACAGGAATAAGGTAGGGAAGAATTCTAAGGCTCATTTTGACTGCCTCCAGAAGTTAGATCAGATGGCAAATTGGATTTGGTGCTAGGTCTTTCCCTTTAGGTTTTACCCCAACAATGTTTTCATTAGTTTCGCTCACTCTCGAAATCAAGCATTTTACAGCAGGTTGGAGCAGCCTGTATCTCAGCACAGAATAAGGTAGGGAAGAATTCTAAGGCTCATTTTGACTGCCTCCAGAAGTTAGATCAGATGGCAAATTGGATTTGGTGCTAGGTCTTTCCCTTTAGGTTTTACCCCAACAATGTTTTCATTAGTTTCGCTCACTCTCGAAATCAAGCATTTTACAGCAGGTTGGAGCAGCCTGTATCTCAGCACAGGAATAAGGTAGGGAAGAATTCTAAGGCTCATTTTGACTGCCTCCAGAAGTTAGATCAGATGGCAAATTGGATTTGGTGCTAGGTCTTTCCCTTTAGGTTTTACCCCAACAATGTTTTCATTAGTTTCGCTCACTCTCGAAATCAAGCATTTTACAGCAGGTTGGAGCAGCCTGTATCTCAGCACAGGAATAAGGTAGGGAAGAATTCTAAGGCTCATTTTGACTGCCTCCAGAAGTTAGATCAGATGGCAAATTGGATTTGGTGCTAGGTCTTTCCCTTTAGGTTTTACCCCAACAATGTTTTCATTAGTTTCGCTCACTCTCGAAATCAAGCATTTTACAGCAGGTTGGAGCAGCCTGTATCTCAGCACAGGAATAAGGTAGGGAAGAATTCTAAGGCTCATTTTGACTGCCTCCAGAAGTTAGATCAGATGGCAAATTGGATTTGGTGCTAGGTCTTTCCCTTTAGGTTTTACCCCAACAATGTTTTCATTAGTTTCGCTCACTCTCGAAATCAAGCATTTTACAGCAGGTTGGAGCAGCCTGTATCTCAGCACAGGAATAAGGTAGGGAAGAATTCTAAGGATCATTTTGACTGCCTCCAGAAGTTAGATCAGATGGCAAATTGGATTTGGTGCTAGGTCTTTCCCTTTAGGTTTTACCCCAACAATGTTTTCATTAGTTTCGCTCACTCTCGAAATCAAGCATTTACAGCAGGTTGGAGCAGCCTGTATCTCAGCACAGGAATAAGGTAGGGAAGAATTCTAAGGATCATTTTGACTGCCTCCAGAAGTTAGATCAGATGGCAAATTGGATTTGGTGCTAGGTCTTTCCCTTTAGGTTTTACCCCAACAATGTTTTCATTAGTTTCGCTCACTCTCGAAATCAAGCATTTTACAGCAGGTTGGAGCAGCCTGTATCTCAGCACAGGAATAAGGTAGGGAAGAATTCTAAGGATCATTTTGACTGCCTCCAGAAGTTAGATCAGATGGCAAATTGGATTTGGTGCTAGGTCTTTCCCTTTAGGTTTTACCCCAACAATGTTTTCATTAGTTTCGCTCACTCTCGAAATCAAGCATTTTACAGCAGGTTGGAGCAGCCTGTATCTCAGCACAGGAATAAGGTAGGGAAGAATTCTAAGGCTCATTTTGACTGCCTCCAGAAGTTAGATCAGATGGCAAATTGGATTTGGTGCTAGGTCTTTCCCTTTAGGTTTTACCCCAACAATGTTTTCATTAGTTTCGCTCACTCTCGAAATCAAGCATTTTACAGCAGGTTGGAGCAGCCTGTATCTCAGCACAGGAATAAGGTAGGGAAGAATTCTAAGGATCATTTTGACTGCCTCCAGACGTTAGATCAGATGGCAAATTGGATTTGGTGCTAGGTCTTTCCCTTTAGGTTTTACCCCAACAATGTTTTCATTAGTTTCGCTCACTCTCGAAATCAAGCATTTTACAGCAGGTTGGAGCAGCCTGTATCTCAGCACAGGAATAAGGTAGGGAAGAATTCTAAGGCTCATTTTGACTGCCTCCAGAAGTTAGATCAGATGGCAAATTGGATTTGGTGCTAGGTCTTTCCCTTTAGGTTTTACCCCAACAATGTTTTCATTAGTTTCGCTCACTCTCGAAATCAAGCATTTTACAGCAGGTTGGAGCAGCCTGTATCTCAGCACAGGAATAAGGTAGGGAAGAATTCTAAGGATCATTTTGACTGCCTCCAGAAGTTAGATCAGATGGCAAATTGGATTTGGTGCTAGGTCTTTCCCTTTAGGTTTTACCCCAACAATGTTTTCATTAGTTTCGCTCACTCTCGAAATCAAGCATTTTACAGCAGGTTGGAGCAGCCTGTATCTCAGCACAGGAATAAGGTAGGGAAGAATTCAAATGCTCATTTTGACTGCCTCCAGAAGTTAGATCAGATGGCAAATTGGATTTGGTGCTAGGTCTTTCCCTTTAGGTTTTACCCCAACAATGTTTTCATTAGTTTCGCTCACTCTCGAAATCAAGCATTTTACAGCAGGTTGGAGCAGCCTGTATCTCAGCACAGGAATAAGGTAGGGAAGAATTCTAAGGATCATTTTGACTGCCTCCAGAAGTTAGATCAGATGGCAAATTGGATTTGGTGCTAGGTCTTTCCCTTTAGGTTTTACCCCAACAATGTTTTCATTAGTTTCGCTCACTCTCGAAATCAAGCATTTTACAGCAGGTTGGAGCAGCCTGTATCTCAGCACAGGAATAAGGTAGGGAAGAATTCTAAGGATCATTTTGACTGCCTCCAGAAGTTAGATCAGATGGCAAATTGGATTTGGTGCTAGGTCTTTCCCTTTAGGTTTTACCCCAACAATGTTTTCATTAGTTTCGCTCACTCTCGAAATCAAGCATTTTACAGCAGGTTGGAGCAGCCTGTATCTCAGCACAGGAATAAGGTAGGGAAGAATTCTAAGGATCATTTTGACTGCCTCCAGAAGTTAGATCAGATGGCAAATTGGATTTGGTGCTAGGTCTTTCCCTTTAGGTTTTACCCCAACAATGTTTTCATTAGTTTCGCTCACTCTCGAAATCAAGCATTTTACAGCAGGTTGGAGCAGCCTGTATCTCAGCACAGGAATAAGGTAGGGAAGAATTCAAATGCTCATTTTGACTGCCTCCAGAAGTTAGATCAGATGGCAAATTGGATTTGGTGCTAGGTCTTTCCCTTTAGGTTTTACCCCAACAATGTTTTCATTAGTTTCGCTCACTCTCGAAATCAAGCATTTTACAGCAGGTTGGAGCAGCCTGTATCTCAGCACAGGAATAAGGTAGGGAAGAATTCTAAGGCTCATTTTGACTGCCTCCAGAAGTTAGATCAGATGGCAAATTGGATTTGGTGCTAGGTCTTTCCCTTTAGGTTTTACCCCAACAATGTTTTCATTAGTTTCGCTCACTCTCGAAATCAAGCATTTTACAGCAGGTTGGAGCAGCCTGTATCTCAGCACAGGAATAAGGTAGGGAAGAATTCTAAGGCTCATTTTGACTGCCTCCAGAAGTTAGATCAGATGGCAAATTGGATTTGGTGCTAGGTCTTTCCCTTTAGGTTTTACCCCAACAATGTTTTCATTAGTTTCGCTCACTCTCGAAATCAAGCATTTTACAGCAGGTTGGAGCAGCCTGTATCTCAGCACAGGAATAAGGTAGGGAAGAATTCTAAGGCTCATTTTGACTGCCTCCAGAAGTTAGATCAGATGGCAAATTGGATTTGGTGCTAGGTCTTTCCCTTTAGGTTTTACCCCAACAATGTTTTCATTAGTTTCGCTCACTCTCGAAATCAAGCATTTTACAGCAGGTTGGAGCAGCCTGTATCTCAGCACAGGAATAAGGTAGGGAAGAATTCTAAGGCTCATTTTGACTGCCTCCAGAAGTTAGATCAGATGGCAAATTGGATTTGGTGCTAGGTCTTTCCCTTTAGGTTTTACCCCAACAATGTTTTCATTAGTTTCGCTCACTCTCGAAATCAAGCATTTTACAGCAGGTTGGAGCAGCCTGTATCTCAGCACAGGAATAAGGTAGGGAAGAATTCTAAGGATCATTTGACTGCCTCCAGAAGTTAGATCAGATGGCAAATTGGATTTTGGTGCTAGGTCTTTCCCTTTAGGTTTTACCCCAACAATGTTTTCATTAGTTTCGCTCACTCTCGAAATCAAGCATTTTACAGCAGGTTGGAGCAGCCTGTATCTCAGCACAGGAATAAGGTAGGGAAGAATTCAAATGCTCATTTTGACTGCCTCCAGAAGTTAGATCAGATGGCAAATTGCATTTGGTGCTAGGTCTTTCCCTTTAGGTTTTACCCCAACAATGTTTTCATTAGTTTCGCTCACTCTCGAAATCAAGCATTTTACAGCAGGTTGGAGCAGCCTGTATCTCAGCACAGGAATAAGGTAGGGAAGAATTCTAAGGATCATTTTGACTGCCTCCAGAAGTTAGATCAGATGGCAAATTGGATTTGGTGCTAGGTCTTTCCCTTTAGGTTTTTACCCCAACAATGTTTTCATTAGTTTCGCTCACTCTCGAAATCAAGCATTTTACAGCAGGTTGGAGCAGCCTGTATCTCAGCACAGGAATAAGGTAGGGAAGAATTCTAAGGATCATTTTGACTGCCTCCAGAAGTTAGATCAGATGGCAAATTGGATTTGGTGCTAGGTCTTTCCCTTTAGGTTTTACCCCAACAATGTTTTCATTAGTTTCGCTCACTCTCGAAATCAAGCATTTTACAGCAGGTTGGAGCAGCCTGTATCTCAGCACAGGAATAAGGTAGGGAAGAATTCTAAGTCTCATTTTGACTGCCTCCAGAAGTTAGATCAGATGGCAAATTGGATTTGGTGCTAGGTCTTTCCCTTTAGGTTTTACCCCAACAATGTTTTCATTAGTTTCGCTCACTCTCGAAATCAAGCATTTTACAGCAGGTTGGAGCAGCCTGTATCTCAGCACAGGAATAAGGTAGGGAAGAATTCTAAGGCTCATTTTGACTGCCTCCAGAAGTTAGATCAGATGGCAAATTGGATTTGGTGCTAGGTCTTTCCCTTTAGGTTTTACCCCAACAATGTTTTCATTAGTTTCGCTCACTCTCGAAATCAAGCATTTTACAGCAGGTTGGAGCAGCCTGTATCTCAGCACAGGAATAAGGTAGGGAAGAATTCTAAGGATCATTTTGACTGCCTCCAGAAGTTAGATCAGATGGCAAATTGGATTTGGTGCTAGGTCTTTCCCTTTAGGTTTTACCCCAACAATGTTTTCATTAGTTTCGCTCACTCTCGAAATCAAGCATTTTACAGCAGGTTGGAGCAGCCTGTATCTCAGCACAGGAATAAGGTAGGGAAGAATTCTAAGGATCATTTTGACTGCCTCCAGAAGTTAGATCAGATGGCAAATTGGATTTGGTGCTAGGTCTTTCCCTTTAGGTTTTACCCCAACAATGTTTTCATTAGTTTCGCTCACTCTCGAAATCAAGCATTTTACAGCAGGTTGGAGCAGCCTGTATCTCAGCACAGGAATAAGGTAGGGAAGAATTCTAAGGCTCATTTTGACTGCCTCCAGAAGTTAGATCAGATGGCAAATTGGATTTGGTGCTAGGTCTTTCCCTTTAGGTTTTACCCCAACAATGTTTTCATTAGTTTCGCTCACTCTCGAAATCAAGCATTTTACAGCAGGTTGGAGCAGCCTGTATCTCAGCACAGGAATAAGGTAGGGAAGAATTCAAATGCTCATTTTGACTGCCTCCAGAAGTTAGATCAGATGGCAAATTGGATTTGGTGCTAGGTCTTTCCCTTTAGGTTTTACCCCAACAATGTTTTCATTAGTTTCGCTCACTCTCGAAATCAAGCATTTTACAGCAGGTTGGAGCAGCCTGTATCTCAGCACAGGAATAAGGTAGGGAAGAATTCTAAGGATCATTTTGACTGCCTCCAGAAGTTAGATCAGATGGCAAATTGGATTTGGTGCTAGGTTTTCCCTTTAGGTTTTACCCCAACAATGTTTTCATTAGTTTCGCTCACTCTCGAAATCAAGCATTTTACAGCAGGTTGGAGCAGCCTGTATCTCAGCACAGGAATAAGGTAGGGAAGAATTCTAAGGCTCATTTTGACTGCCTCCAGAAGTTAGATCAGATGGCAAATTGGATTTGGTGCTAGGTCTTTCCCTTTAGGTTTTACCCCAACAATGTTTTCATTAGTTTCGCTCACTCTCGAAATCAAGCATTTTACAGCAGGTTGGAGCAGCCTGTATCTCAGCACAGGAATAAGGTAGGGAAGAATTCTAAGGATCATTTTGACTGCCTCCAGAAGTTAGATCAGATGGCAAATTGGATTTGGTGCTAGGTCTTTCCCTTTAGGTTTTACCCCAACAATGTTTTCATTAGTTTCGCTCACTCTCGAAATCAAGCATTTTACAGCAGGTTGGAGCAGCCTGTATCTCAGCACAGGAATAAGGTAGGGAAGAATTCAAAGGCTCATTTTGACTGCCTCCAGATGGTAGATCAGATGGCAAATTGGATTTGGTGCTAGGTCTTTCCCTTTAGGTTTTACCCCAACAATGTTTTCATTAGTTTCACTCACTCTCGAAATCAAGCATTTTACAGCAGGTTGGAGCAGCCTGTATCTCAGCACAGGAATAAGGTAGGGAAGAATTCTAAGGCTCATTTTGACTGCCTCCAGAAGTTAGATCAGATGGCAAATTGGATTTGGTGCTAGGTCTTTCCCTTTAGGTTTTACCCCAACAATGTTTTCATTAGTTTCGCTCACTCTCGAAATCAAGCATTTTACAGCAGGTTGGAGCAGCCTGTATCTCAGCACAGGAATAAGGTAGGGAAGAATTCTAAGGCTCATTTTGACTGCCTCCAGAAGTTAGATCAGATGGCAAATTGGATTTGGTGCTAGGTCTTTCCCTTTAGGTTTTACCCCAACAATGTTTTCATTAGTTTCGCTCACTCTCGAAATCAAGCATTTTACAGCAGGTTGGAGCAGCCTGTATCTCAGCACAGGAATAAGGTAGGGAAGAATTCAAATGCTCATTTTGACTGCCTCCAGAAGTTAGATCAGATGGCAAATTGGATTTGGTGCTAGGTCTTTCCCTTTAGGTTTTACCCCAACAATGTTTTCATTAGTTTCGCTCACTCTCGAAATCAAGCATTTTACAGCAGGTTGGAGCAGCCTGTATCTCAGCACAGGAATAAGGTAGGGAAGAATTCTAAGGCTCATTTTGACTGCCTCCAGAAGTTAGATCAGATGGCAAATTGGATTTGGTGCTAGGTCTTTCCCTTTAGGTTTTACCCCAACAATGTTTTCATTAGTTTCGCTCACTCTCGAAATCAAGCATTTTACAGCAGGTTGGAGCAGCCTGTATCTCAGCACAGGAATAAGGTAGGGAAGAATTCAAATGCTCATTTTGACTGCCTCCAGAAGTTAGATCAGATGGCAAATTGGATTTGGTGCTAGGTCTTTCCCTTTAGGTTTTACCCCAACAATGTTTTCATTAGTTTCGCTCACTCTCGAAATCAAGCATTTTACAGCAGGTTGGAGCAGCCTGTATCTCAGCACAGGAATAAGGTAGGGAAGAATTCTAAGGCTCATTTTGACTGCCTCCAGAAGTTAGATCAGATGGCAAATTGGATTTGGTGCTAGGTCTTTCCCTTTAGGTTTTACCCCAACAATGTTTTCATTAGTTTCGCTCACTCTCGAAATCAAGCATTTTACAGCAGGTTGGAGCAGCCTGTATCTCAGCACAGGAATAAGGTAGGGAAGAATTCTAAGGCTCATTTTGACTGCCTCCAGAAGTTAGATCAGATGGCAAATTGGATTTGGTGCTAGGTCTTTCCCTTTAGGTTTTACCCCAACAATGTTTTCATTAGTTTCGCTCACTCTCGAAATCAAGCATTTTACAGCAGGTTGGAGCAGCCTGTATCTCAGCACAGGAATAAGGTAGGGAAGAATTCTAAGGATCATTTTGACTGCCTCCAGAAGTTAGATCAGATGGCAAATTGGATTTGGTGCTAGGTCTTTCCCTTTAGGTTTTACCCCAACAATGTTTTCATTAGTTTCGCTCACTCTCGAAATCAAGCATTTTACAGCAGGTTGGAGCAGCCTGTATCTCAGCACAGGAATAAGGTAGGGAAGAATTCTAAGGATCATTTTGACTGCCTCCAGAAGTTAGATCAGATGGCAAATTGGATTTGGTGCTAGGTCTTTCCCTTTAGGTTTTACCCCAACAATGTTTTCATTAGTTTCGCTCACTCTCGAAATCAAGCATTTTACAGCAGGTTGGAGCAGCCTGTATCTCAGCACAGGAATAAGGTAGGGAAGAATTCTAAGGATCATTTTGACTGCCTCCAGAAGTTAGATCAGATGGCAAATTGGATTTGGTGCTAGGTCTTTCCCTTTAGGTTTTACCCCAACAATGTTTTCATTAGTTTCGCTCACTCTCGAAATCAAGCATTTTACAGCAGGTTGGAGCAGCCTGTATCTCAGCACAGGAATAAGGTAGGGAAGAATTCTAAGGCTCATTTTGACTGCCTCCAGAAGTTAGATCAGATGGCAAATTGGATTTGGTGCTAGGTCTTTCCCTTTAGGTTTTACCCCAACAATGTTTTCATTAGTTTCGCTCACTCTCGAAATCAAGCATTTTACAGCAGGTTGGAGCAGCCTGTATCTCAGCACAGGAATAAGGTAGGGAAGAATTCAAATGCTCATTTTGACTGCCTCCAGAAGTTAGATCAGATGGCAAATTGGATTTGGTGCTAGGTCTTTCCCTTTAGGTTTTACCCCAACAATGTTTTCATTAGTTTCGCTCACTCTCGAAATCAAGCATTTTACAGCAGGTTGGAGCAGCCTGTATCTCAGCACAGGAATAAGGTAGGGAAGAATTCTAAGGATCATTTTGACTGCCTCCAGAAGTTAGATCAGATGGCAAATTGGATTTGGTGCTAGGTCTTTCCCTTTAGGTTTTACCCCAACAATGTTTTCATTAGTTTCGCTCACTCTCGAAATCAAGCATTTTACAGCAGGTTGGAGCAGCCTGTATCTCAGCACAGGAATAAGGTAGGGAAGAATTCAAAGGATCATTTTGACTGCCTCCAGAAGTTAGATCAGATGGCAAATTGGATTTGGTGCTAGGTCTTTCCCTTTAGGTTTTACCCCAACAATGTTTTCATTAGTTTCACTCACTCTCGAAATCAAGCATTTTACAGCAGGTTGGAGCAGCCTGTATCTCAGCACAGGAATAAGGTAGGGAAGAATTCTAAGGATCATTTTGACTGCCTCCAGAAGTTAGATCAGATGGCAAATTGGATTTGGTGCTAGGTCTTTCCCTTTAGGTTTTACCCCAACAATGTTTTCATTAGTTTCGCTCACTCTCGAAATCAAGCATTTTACAGCAGGTTGGAGCAGCCTGTATCTCAGCACAGGAATAAGGTAGGGAAGAATTCAAATGCTCATTTTGACTGCCTCCAGAAGTTAGATCAGATGGCAAATTGGATTTGGTGCTAGGTCTTTCCCTTTAGGTTTTACCCCAATGATGTTTTCATTAGTTTCGCTCACTCTCGAAATCAAGCATTTTACAGCAGGTTGGAGCAGCCTGTATCTCAGCACAGGAATAAGGTAGGGAAGAATTCTAAGGATCATTTTGACTGCCTCCAGAAGTTAGATCAGATGGCAAATTGGATTTGGTGCTAGGTCATTCCCTTTAGGTTTTACCCCAACAATGTTTTCATTAGTTTCGCTCACTCTCGAAATCAAGCATTTTACAGCAGGTTGGAGCAGCCTGTATCTCAGCACAGGAATAAGGTAGGGAAGAATTCAAAGGATCATTTTGACTGCCTCCAGAAGTTAGATCAGATGGCAAATTGGATTTGGTGCTAGGTCTTTCCCTTTAGGTTTTACCCCAACAATGTTTTCATTAGTTTCACTCACTCTCGAAATCAAGCATTTTACAGCAGGTTGGAGCAGCCTGTATCTCAGCACAGGAATAAGGTAGGGAAGAATTCTAAGGATCATTTTGACTGCCTCCAGAAGTTAGATCAGATGGCAAATTGGATTTGGTGCTAGGTCTTTCCCTTTAGGTTTTACCCCAACAATGTTTTCATTAGTTTCGCTCACTCTCGAAATCAAGCATTTTACAGCAGGTTGGAGCAGCCTGTATCTCAGCACAGGAATAAGGTAGGCAAGAATTCAAATGCTCATTTTGACTGCCTCCAGAAGTTAGATCAGATGGCAAATTGGATTTGGTGCTAGGTCTTTCCCTTTAGGTTTTACCCCAACAATGTTTTCATTAGTTTCGCTCACTCTCGAAATCAAGCATTTTACAGCAGGTTGGAGCAGCCTGTATCTCAGCACAGGAATAAGGTAGGGAAGAATTCTAAGGCTCATTTTGACTGCCTCCAGAAGTTAGATCAGATGGCAAATTGGATTTGGTGCTAGGTCTTTCCCTTTAGGTTTTACCCCAACAATGTTTTCATTAGTTTCGCTCACTCTCGAAATCAAGCATTTTACAGCAGGTTGGAGCAGCCTGTATCTCAGCACAGGAATAAGGTAGGGAAGAATTCTAAGGCTCATTTTGACTGCCTCCAGAAGTTAGATCAGATGGCAAATTGGATTTGGTGCTAGGTCTTTCCCTTTAGGTTTTACCCCAATGATGTTTTCATTAGTTTCGCTCACTCTCGAAATCAAGCATTTTACAGCAGGTTGGAGCAGCCTGTATCTCAGCACAGGAATAAGGTAGGGAAGAATTCTAAGGATCATTTTGACTGCCTCCAGAAGTTAGATCAGATGGCAAATTGGATTTGGTGCTAGGTCTTTCCCTTTAGGTTTTACCCCAACAATGTTTTCATTAGTTTCGCTCACTCTCGAAATCAAGCATTTTACAGCAGGTTGGAGCAGCCTGTATCTCAGCACAGGAATAAGGTAGGGAAGAATTCTAAGACTCATTTTGACTGCCTCCAGAAGTTAGATCAGATGGCAAATTGGATTTGGTGCTAGGTCTTTCCCTTTAGGTTTTACCCCAACAATGTTTTCATTAGTTTCGCTCACTCTCGAAATCAAGCATTTTACAGCAGGTTGGAGCAGCCTGTATCTCAGCACAGGAATAAGGTAGGGAAGAATTCTAAGGATCATTTTGACTGCCTCCAGAAGTTAGATCAGATGGCAAATTGGATTTGGTGCTAGGTCTTTCCCTTTAGGTTTTACCCCAACAATGTTTTCATTAGTTTCGCTCACTCTCGAAATCAAGCATTTTACAGCAGGTTGGAGCAGCCTGTATCTCAGCACAGGAATAAGGTAGGGAAGAATTCAAAGGATCATTTTGACTGCCTCCAGAAGTTAGATCAGATGGCAAATTGGATTTGGTGCTAGGTCTTTCCCTTTAGGTTTTACCCCAACAATGTTTTCATTAGTTTCGCTCACTCTCGAAATCAAGCATTTTACAGCAGGTTGGAGCAGCCTGTATCTCAGCACAGGAATAAGGTAGGGAAGAATTCTAAGGATCATTTTGACTGCCTCCAGAAGTTAGATCAGATGGCAAATTGGATTTGGTGCTAGGTCTTTCCCTTTAGGTTTTACCCCAACAATGTTTTCATTAGTTTCGCTCACTCTCGAAATCAAGCATTTTACAGCAGGTTGGAGCAGCCTGTATCTCAGCACAGGAATAAGGTAGGGAAGAATTCTAAGGATCATTTTGACTGCCTCCAGAAGTTAGATCAGATGGCAAATTGGATTTGGTGCTAGGTCTTTCCCTTTAGGTTTTACCCCAACAATGTTTTCATTAGTTTCGCTCACTCTCGAAATCAAGCATTTTACAGCAGGTTGGAGCAGCCTGTATCTCAGCACAGGAATAAGGTAGGGAAGAATTCTAAGGCTCATTTTGACTGCCTCCAGAAGTTAGATCAGATGGCAAATTGGATTTGGTGCTAGGTCTTTCCCTTTAGGTTTTACCCCAATGATGTTTTCATTAGTTTCGCTCACTCTCGAAATCAAGCATTTTACAGCAGGTTGGAGCAGCCTGTATCTCAGCACAGGAATAAGGTAGGGAAGAATTCTAAGGATCATTTTGACTGCCTCCAGAAGTTAGATCAGATGGCAAATTGGATTTGGTGCTAGGTCTTTCCCTTTAGGTTTTACCCCAACAATGTTTTCATTAGTTTCGCTCACTCTCGAAATCAAGCATTTTACAGCAGGTTGGAGCAGCCTGTATCTCAGCACAGGAATAAGGTAGGGAAGAATTCAAAGGATCATTTTGACTGCCTCCAGAAGTTAGATCAGATGGCAAATTGGATTTGGTGCTAGGTCTTTCCCTTTAGGTTTTACCCCAACAATGTTTTCATTAGTTTCGCTCACTCTCGAAATCAAGCATTTTACAGCAGGTTGGAGCAGCCTGTATCTCAGCACAGGAATAAGGTAGGGAAGAATTCTAAGGATCATTTTGACTGCCTCCAGAAGTTAGATCAGATGGCAAATTGGATTTGGTGCTAGGTCTTTCCCTTTAGGTTTTACCCCAACAATGTTTTCATTAGTTTCGCTCACTCTCGAAATCAAGCATTTTACAGCAGGTTGGAGCAGCCTGTATCTCAGCACAGGAATAAGGTAGGGAAGAATTCAAATGCTCATTTTGACTGCCTCCAGAAGTTAGATCAGATGGCAAATTGGATTTGGTGCTAGGTCTTTCCCTTTAGGTTTTACCCCAACAATGTTTTCATTAGTTTCGCTCACTCTCGAAATCAAGCATTTTACAGCAGGTTGGAGCAGCCTGTATCTCAGCACAGGAATAAGGTAGGGAAGAATTCTAAGGATCATTTTGACTGCCTCCAGAAGTTAGATCAGATGGCAAATTGGATTTGGTGCTAGGTCTTTCCCTTTAGGTTTTACCCCAACAATGTTTTCATTAGTTTCGCTCACTCTCGAAATCAAGCATTTTACAGCAGGTTGGAGCAGCCTGTATCTCAGCACAGGAATAAGGTAGGGAAGAATTCTAAGGATCATTTTGACTGCCTCCAGAAGTTAGATCAGATGGCAAATTGGATTTGGCGCTAGGCCTTTCCCTTTAGGTTTTACCCCAACAATGTTTTCATTAGTTTCGCTCACTCTCGAAATCAAGCATTTTACAGCAGGTTGGAGCAGCCTGTATCTCAGCACAGGAATAAGGTAGGGAAGAATTCTAAGGCTCATTTTGACTGCCTCCAGAAGTTAGATCAGATGGCAAATTGGATTTGGTGCTAGGTCTTTCCCTTTAGGTTTTACCCCAACAATGTTTTCATTAGTTTCGCTCACTCTCGAAATCAAGCATTTTACAGCAGGTTGGAGCAGCCTGTATCTCAGCACAGGAATAAGGTAGGGAAGAATTCTAAGGCTCATTTTGACTGCCTCCAGAAGTTAGATCAGATGGCAAATTGGATTTGGTGCTAGGTCTTTCCCTTTAGGTTTTACCCCAACAATGTTTTCATTAGTTTCGCTCACTCTCGAAATCAAGCATTTTACAGCAGGTTGGAGCAGCCTGTATCTCAGCACAGGAATAAGGTAGGGAAGAATTCTAAGGATCATTTTGACTGCCTCCAGAAGTTAGATCAGATGGCAAATTGGATTTGGTGCTAGGTCTTTCCCTTTAGGTTTTACCCCAACAATGTTTTCATTAGTTTCGCTCACTCTCGAAATCAAGCATTTTACAGCAGGTTGGAGCAGCCTGTATCTCAGCACAGGAATAAGGTAGGGAAGAATTCTAAGGCTCATTTTGACTGCCTCCAGAAGTTAGATCAGATGGCAAATTGGATTTGGTGCTAGGTCTTTCCCTTTAGGTTTTACCCCAACAATGTTTTCATTAGTTTCGCTCACTCTCGAAATCAAGCATTTTACAGCAGGTTGGAGCAGCCTGTATCTCAGCACAGGAATAAGGTAGGGAAGAATTCTAAGGCTCATTTTGACTGCCTCCAGACGTTAGATCAGATGGCAAATTGGATTTGGTGCTAGGTCTTTCCCTTTAGGTTTTACCCCAACAATGTTTTCATTAGTTTCGCTCACTCTCGAAATCAAGCATTTTACAGCAGGTTGGAGCAGCCTGTATCTCAGCACAGGAATAAGGTAGGGAAGAATTCTAAGGCTCATTTTGACTGCCTCCAGAAGTTAGATCAGATGGCAAATTGGATTTGGTGCTAGGTCTTTCCCTTTAGGTTTTACCCCAACAATGTTTTCATTAGTTTCGCTCACTCTCGAAATCAAGCATTTTACAGCAGGTTGGAGCAGCCTGTATCTCAGCACAGGAATAAGGTAGGGAAGAATTCTAAGGATCATTTTGACTGCCTCCAGAAGTTAGATCAGATGGCAAATTGGATTTGGTGCTAGGTCTTTCCCTTTAGGTTTTACCCCAACAATGTTTTCATTAGTTTCGCTCACTCTCGAAATCAAGCATTTTACAGCAGGTTGGAGCAGCCTGTATCTCAGCACAGGAATAAGGTAGGGAAGAATTCAAATGCTCATTTTGACTGCCTCCAGAAGTTAGATCAGATGGCAAATTGGATTTGGTGCTAGGTCTTTCCCTTTAGGTTTTACCCCAACAATGTTTTCATTAGTTTCGCTCACTCTCGAAATCAAGCATTTTACAGCAGGTTGGAGCAGCCTGTATCTCAGCACAGGAATAAGGTAGGGAAGAATTCTAAGGATCATTTTGACTGCCTCCAGAAGTTAGATCAGATGGCAAATTGGATTTGGTGCTAGGTCTTTCCCTTTAGGTTTTACCCCAACAATGTTTTCATTAGTTTCGCTCACTCTCGAAATCAAGCATTTTACAGCAGGTTGGAGCAGCCTGTATCTCAGCACAGGAATAAGGTAGGGAAGAATTCTAAGGATCATTTTGACTGCCTCCAGAAGTTAGATCAGATGGCAAATTGGATTTGGTGCTAGGTCTTTCCCTTTAGGTTTTACCCCAACAATGTTTTCATTAGTTTCGCTCACTCTCGAAATCAAGCATTTTACAGCAGGTTGGAGCAGCCTGTATCTCAGCACAGGAATAAGGTAGGGAAGAATTCTAAGGATCATTTTGACTGCCTCCAGAAGTTAGATCAGATGGCAAATTGGATTTGGTGCTAGGTCTTTCCCTTTAGGTTTTACCCCCAACAATGTTTTCATTAGTTTCGCTCACTCTCGAAATCAAGCATTTTACAGCAGGTTGGAGCAGCCTGTATCTCAGCACAGGAATAAGGTAGGGAAGAATTCAAATGCTCATTTTGACTGCCTCCAGAAGTTAGATCAGATGGCAAATTGGATTTGGTGCTAGGTCTTTCCCTTTAGGTTTTACCCCAACAATGTTTTCATTAGTTTCGCTCACTCTCGAAATCAAGCATTTTACAGCAGGTTGGAGCAGCCTGTATCTCAGCACAGGAATAAGGTAGGGAAGAATTCTAAGGCTCATTTTGACTGCCTCCAGAAGTTAGATCAGATGGCAAATTGGATTTGGTGCTAGGTCTTTCCCTTTAGGTTTTACCCCAACAATGTTTTCATTAGTTTCGCTCACTCTCGAAATCAAGCATTTTACAGCAGGTTGGAGCAGCCTGTATCTCAGCACAGGAATAAGGTAGGGAAGAATTCTAAGGCTCATTTTGACTGCCTCCAGAAGTTAGATCAGATGGCAAATTGGATTTGGTGCTAGGTCTTTCCCTTTAGGTTTTACCCCAACAATGTTTTCATTAGTTTCGCTCACTCTCGAAATCAAGCATTTTACAGCAGGTTGGAGCAGCCTGTATCTCAGCACAGGAATAAGGTAGGGAAGAATTCTAAGGCTCATTTTGACTGCCTCCAGAAGTTAGATCAGATGGCAAATTGGATTTGGTGCTAGGTCTTTCCCTTTAGGTTTTACCCCAACAATGTTTTCATTAGTTTCGCTCACTCTCGAAATCAAGCATTTTACAGCAGGTTGGAGCAGCCTGTATCTCAGCACAGGAATAAGGTAGGGAAGAATTCTAAGGCTCATTTTGACTGCCTCCAGAAGTTAGATCAGATGGCAAATTGGATTTGGTGCTAGGTCTTTCCCTTTAGGTTTTACCCCAACAATGTTTTCATTAGTTTCGCTCACTCTCGAAATCAAGCATTTTACAGCAGGTTGGAGCAGCCTGTATCTCAGCACAGGAATAAGGTAGGGAAGAATTCTAAGGATCATTTTGACTGCCTCCAGAAGTTAGATCAGATGGCAAATTGGATTTGGTGCTAGGTCTTTCCCTTTAGGTTTTACCCCAACAATGTTTTCATTAGTTTCGCTCACTCTCGAAATCAAGCATTTTACAGCAGGTTGGAGCAGCCTGTATCTCAGCACAGGAATAAGGTAGGGAAGAATTCAAATGCTCATTTTGACTGCCTCCAGAAGTTAGATCAGATGGCAAATTGCATTTGGTGCTAGGTCTTTCCCTTTAGGTTTTACCCCAACAATGTTTTCATTAGTTTCGCTCACTCTCGAAATCAAGCATTTTACAGCAGGTTGGAGCAGCCTGTATCTCAGCACAGGAATAAGGTAGGGAAGAATTCTAAGGATCATTTTGACTGCCTCCAGAAGTTAGATCAGATGGCAAATTGGATTTGGTGCTAGGTCTTTCCCTTTAGGTTTTACCCCAACAATGTTTTCATTAGTTTCGCTCACTCTCGAAATCAAGCATTTTACAGCAGGTTGGAGCAGCCTGTATCTCAGCACAGGAATAAGGTAGGGAAGAATTCTAAGGATCATTTTGACTGCCTCCAGAAGTTAGATCAGATGGCAAATTGGATTTGGTGCTAGGTCTTTCCCTTTAGGTTTTACCCCAACAATGTTTTCATTAGTTTCGCTCACTCTCGAAATCAAGCATTTTACAGCAGGTTGGAGCAGCCTGTATCTCAGCACAGGAATAAGGTAGGGAAGAATTCTAAGTCTCATTTTGACTGCCTCCAGAAGTTAGATCAGATGGCAAATTGGATTTGGTGCTAGGTCTTTCCCTTTAGGTTTTACCCCAACAATGTTTTCATTAGTTTCGCTCACTCTCGAAATCAAGCATTTTACAGCAGGTTGGAGCAGCCTGTATCTCAGCACAGGAATAAGGTAGGGAAGAATTCTAAGGCTCATTTTGACTGCCTCCAGAAGTTAGATCAGATGGCAAATTGGATTTGGTGCTAGGTCTTTCCCTTTAGGTTTTACCCCAACAATGTTTTCATTAGTTTCGCTCACTCTCGAAATCAAGCATTTTACAGCAGGTTGGAGCAGCCTGTATCTCAGCACAGGAATAAGGTAGGGAAGAATTCTAAGGATCATTTTGACTGCCTCCAGAAGTTAGATCAGATGGCAAATTGGATTTGGTGCTAGGTCTTTCCCTTTAGGTTTTACCCCAACAATGTTTTCATTAGTTTCGCTCACTCTCGAAATCAAGCATTTTACAGCAGGTTGGAGCAGCCTGTATCTCAGCACAGGAATAAGGTAGGGAAGAATTCTAAGGATCATTTTGACTGCCTCCAGAAGTTAGATCAGATGGCAAATTGGATTTGGTGCTAGGTCTTTCCCTTTAGGTTTTACCCCAACAATGTTTTCATTAGTTTCGCTCACTCTCGAAATCAAGCATTTTACAGCAGGTTGGAGCAGCCTGTATCTCAGCACAGGAATAAGGTAGGGAAGAATTCTAAGGATCATTTTGACTGCCTCCAGAAGTTAGATCAGATGGCAAATTGGATTTGGTGCTAGGTCTTTCCCTTTAGGTTTTACCCCAACAATGTTTTCATTAGTTTCGCTCACTCTCGAAATCAAGCATTTTACAGCAGGTTGGAGCAGCCTGTATCTCAGCACAGGAATAAGGTAGGGAAGAATTCAAATGCTCATTTTGACTGCCTCCAGAAGTTAGATCAGATGGCAAATTGGATTTGGTGCTAGGTCTTTCCCTTTAGGTTTTACCCCAACAATGTTTTCATTAGTTTCGCTCACTCTCGAAATCAAGCATTTTACAGCAGGTTGGAGCAGCCTGTATCTCAGCACAGGAATAAGGTAGGGAAGAATTCTAAGGATCATTTTGACTGCCTCCAGAAGTTAGATCAGATGGCAAATTGGATTTGGTGCTAGGTTTTCCCTTTAGGTTTTACCCCAACAATGTTTTCATTAGTTTCGCTCACTCTCGAAATCAAGCATTTTACAGCAGGTTGGAGCAGCCTGTATCTCAGCACAGGAATAAGGTAGGGAAGAATTCTAAGGCTCATTTTGACTGCCTCCAGAAGTTAGATCAGATGGCAAATTGGATTTGGTGCTAGGTCTTTCCCTTTAGGTTTTACCCCAACAATGTTTTCATTAGTTTCGCTCACTCTCGAAATCAAGCATTTTACAGCAGGTTGGAGCAGCCTGTATCTCAGCACAGGAATAAGGTAGGGAAGAATTCTAAGGATCATTTTGACTGCCTCCAGAAGTTAGATCAGATGGCAAATTGGATTTGGTGCTAGGTCTTTCCCTTTAGGTTTTACCCCAACAATGTTTTCATTAGTTTCGCTCACTCTCGAAATCAAGCATTTTACAGCAGGTTGGAGCAGCCTGTATCTCAGCACAGGAATAAGGTAGGGAAGAATTCAAAGGCTCATTTTGACTGCCTCCAGAAGTTAGATCAGATGGCAAATTGGATTTGGTGCTAGGTCTTTCCCTTTAGGTTTTACCCCAACAATGTTTTCATTAGTTTCGCTCACTCTCGAAATCAAGCATTTTACAGCAGGTTGGAGCAGCCTGTATCTCAGCACAGGAATAAGGTAGGGAAGAATTCTAAGGATCATTTTGACTGCCTCCAGATGGTAGATCAGATGGCAAATTGGATTTGGTGCTAGGTCTTTCCCTTTAGGTTTTACCCCAACAATGTTTTCATTAGTTTCGCTCACTCTCGAAATCAAGCATTTTACAGCAGGTTGGAGCAGCCTGTATCTCAGCACAGGAATAAGGTAGGGAAGAATTCTAAGGATCATTTTGACTGCCTCCAGAAGTTAGATCAGATGGCAAATTGGATTTGGTGCTAGGTCTTTCCCTTTAGGTTTTACCCCAACAATGTTTTCATTAGTTTCGCTCACTCTCGAAATCAAGCATTTTACAGCAGGTTGGAGCAGCCTGTATCTCAGCACAGGAATAAGGTAGGGAAGAATTCTAAGGATCATTTTGACTGCCTCCAGAAGTTAGATCAGATGGCAAATTGGATTTGGTGCTAGGTCTTTCCCTTTAGGTTTTACCCCAACAATGTTTTCATTAGTTTCGCTCACTCTCGAAATCAAGCATTTTACAGCAGGTTGGAGCAGCCTGTATCTCAGCACAGGAATAAGGTAGGGAAGAATTCTAAGGCTCATTTTGACTGCCTCCAGAAGTTAGATCAGATGGCAAATTGGATTTGGTGCTAGGTCTTTCCCTTTAGGTTTTACCCCAACAATGTTTTCATTAGTTTCGCTCACTCTCGAAATCAAGCATTTTACAGCAGGTTGGAGCAGCCTGTATCTCAGCACAGGAATAAGGTAGGGAAGAATTCAAATGCTCATTTTGACTGCCTCCAGAAGTTAGATCAGATGGCAAATTGGATTTGGTGCTAGGTCTTTCCCTTTAGGTTTTACCCCAACAATGTTTTCATTAGTTTCGCTCACTCTCGAAATCAAGCATTTTACAGCAGGTTGGAGCAGCCTGTATCTCAGCACAGGAATAAGGTAGGGAAGAATTCTAAGGCTCATTTTGACTGCCTCCAGAAGTTAGATCAGATGGCAAATTGGATTTGGTGCTAGGTCTTTCCCTTTAGGTTTTACCCCAACAATGTTTTCATTAGTTTCGCTCACTCTCGAAATCAAGCATTTTACAGCAGGTTGGAGCAGCCTGTATCTCAGCACAGGAATAAGGTAGGGAAGAATTCAAATGCTCATTTTGACTGCCTCCAGAAGTTAGATCAGATGGCAAATTGGATTTGGTGCTAGGTCTTTCCCTTTAGGTTTTACCCCAACAATGTTTTCATTAGTTTCGCTCACTCTCGAAATCAAGCATTTTACAGCAGGTTGGAGCAGCCTGTATCTCAGCACAGGAATAAGGTAGGGAAGAATTCTAAGGCTCATTTTGACTGCCTCCAGAAGTTAGATCAGATGGCAAATTGGATTTGGTGCTAGGTCTTTCCCTTTAGGTTTTACCCCAACAATGTTTTCATTAGTTTCGCTCACTCTCGAAATCAAGCATTTTACAGCAGGTTGGAGCAGCCTGTATCTCAGCACAGGAATAAGGTAGGGAAGAATTCTAAGGCTCATTTTGACTGCCTCCAGAAGTTAGATCAGATGGCAAATTGGATTTGGTGCTAGGTCTTTCCCTTTAGGTTTTACCCCAACAATGTTTTCATTAGTTTCGCTCACTCTCGAAATCAAGCATTTTACAGCAGGTTGGAGCAGCCTGTATCTCAGCACAGGAATAAGGTAGGGAAGAATTCTAAGGATCATTTTGACTGCCTCCAGAAGTTAGATCAGATGGCAAATTGGATTTGGTGCTAGGTCTTTCCCTTTAGGTTTTACCCCAACAATGTTTTCATTAGTTTCGCTCACTCTCGAAATCAAGCATTTTACAGCAGGTTGGAGCAGCCTGTATCTCAGCACAGGAATAAGGTAGGGAAGAATTCTAAGGATCATTTTGACTGCCTCCAGAAGTTAGATCAGATGGCAAATTGGATTTGGTGCTAGGTCTTTCCCTTTAGGTTTTACCCCAACAATGTTTTCATTAGTTTCGCTCACTCTCGAAATCAAGCATTTTACAGCAGGTTGGAGCAGCCTGTATCTCAGCACAGGAATAAGGTAGGGAAGAATTCTAAGGATCATTTTGACTGCCTCCAGAAGTTAGATCAGATGGCAAATTGGATTTGGTGCTAGGTCTTTCCCTTTAGGTTTTACCCCAACAATGTTTTCATTAGTTTCGCTCACTCTCGAAATCAAGCATTTTACAGCAGGTTGGAGCAGCCTGTATCTCAGCACAGGAATAAGGTAGGGAAGAATTCTAAGGCTCATTTTGACTGCCTCCAGAAGTTAGATCAGATGGCAAATTGGATTTGGTGCTAGGTCTTTCCCTTTAGGTTTTACCCCAACAATGTTTTCATTAGTTTCGCTCACTCTCGAAATCAAGCATTTTACAGCAGGTTGGAGCAGCCTGTATCTCAGCACAGGAATAAGGTAGGGAAGAATTCAAATGCTCATTTTGACTGCCTCCAGAAGTTAGATCAGATGGCAAATTGGAT
Organism: Melanerpes formicivorus; assembly: GCF_026170545.1. Lineage (NCBI taxonomy): Eukaryota > Metazoa > Chordata > Aves > Piciformes > Picidae > Melanerpes > Melanerpes formicivorus. Next base: position 27,684 of record NW_027143538.1, on the reverse strand, counting down.
TTGGTGCTAGGTCTTTCCCTTTAGGTTTTACCCCAACAATGTTTTCATTAGTTTCGCTCACTCTCGAAATCAAGCATTTTACAGCAGGTTGGAGCAGCCTGTATCTCAGCACAGGAATAAGGTAGGGAAGAATTCTAAGGCTCATTTTGACTGCCTCCAGAAGTTAGATCAGATGGCAAATTGGATTTGGTGCTAGGTCTTTCCCTTTAGGTTTTACCCCAACAATGTTTTCATTAGTTTCGCTCACTCTCGAAATCAAGCATTTTACAGCAGGTTGGAGCAGCCTGTATCTCAGCACAGGAATAAGGTAGGGAAGAATTCAAAGGATCATTTTGACTGCCTCCAGAAGTTAGATCAGATGGCAAATTGGATTTGGTGCTAGGTCTTTCCCTTTAGGTTTTACCCCAACAATGTTTTCATTAGTTTCACTCACTCTCGAAATCAAGCATTTTACAGCAGGTTGGAGCAGCCTGTATCTCAGCACAGGAATAAGGTAGGGAAGAATTCTAAGGATCATTTTGACTGCCTCCAGAAGTTAGATCAGATGGCAAATTGGATTTGGTGCTAGGTCTTTCCCTTTAGGTTTTACCCCAACAATGTTTTCATTAGTTTCGCTCACTCTCGAAATCAAGCATTTTACAGCAGGTTGGAGCAGCCTGTATCTCAGCACAGGAATAAGGTAGGGAAGAATTCAAATGCTCATTTTGACTGCCTCCAGAAGTTAGATCAGATGGCAAATTGGATTTGGTGCTAGGTCTTTCCCTTTAGGTTTTACCCCAATGATGTTTTCATTAGTTTCGCTCACTCTCGAAATCAAGCATTTTACAGCAGGTTGGAGCAGCCTGTATCTCAGCACAGGAATAAGGTAGGGAAGAATTCTAAGGATCATTTTGACTGCCTCCAGAAGTTAGATCAGATGGCAAATTGGATTTGGTGCTAGGTCGTTCCCTTTAGGTTTTACCCCAACAATGTTTTCATTAGTTTCGCTCACTCTCGAAATCAAGCATTTTACAGCAGGTTGGAGCAGCCTGTATCTCAGCACAGGAATAAGGTAGGGAAGAATTCAAAGGATCATTTTGACTGCCTCCAGAAGTTAGATCAGATGGCAAATTGGATTTGGTGCTAGGTCTTTCCCTTTAGGTTTTACCCCAACAATGTTTTCATTAGTTTCACTCACTCTCGAAATCAAGCATTTTACAGCAGGTTGGAGCAGCCTGTATCTCAGCACAGGAATAAGGTAGGGAAGAATTCTAAGGATCATTTTGACTGCCTCCAGAAGTTAGATCAGATGGCAAATTGGATTTGGTGCTAGGTCTTTCCCTTTAGGTTTTACCCCAACAATGTTTTCATTAGTTTCGCTCACTCTCGAAATCAAGCATTTTACAGCAGGTTGGAGCAGCCTGTATCTCAGCACAGGAATAAGGTAGGCAAGAATTCAAATGCTCATTTTGACTGCCTCCAGAAGTTAGATCAGATGGCAAATTGGATTTGGTGCTAGGTCTTTCCCTTTAGGTTTTACCCCAACAATGTTTTCATTAGTTTCGCTCACTCTCGAAATCAAGCATTTTACAGCAGGTTGGAGCAGCCTGTATCTCAGCACAGGAATAAGGTAGGGAAGAATTCTAAGGCTCATTTTGACTGCCTCCAGAAGTTAGATCAGATGGCAAATTGGATTTGGTGCTAGGTCTTTCCCTTTAGGTTTTACCCCAACAATGTTTTCATTAGTTTCGCTCACTCTCGAAATCAAGCATTTTACAGCAGGTTGGAGCAGCCTGTATCTCAGCACAGGAATAAGGTAGGGAAGAATTCTAAGGCTCATTTTGACTGCCTCCAGAAGTTAGATCAGATGGCAAATTGGATTTGGTGCTAGGTCTTTCCCTTTAGGTTTTACCCCCAATGATGTTTTCATTAGTTTCGCTCACTCTCGAAATCAAGCATTTTACAGCAGGTTGGAGCAGCCTGTATCTCAGCACAGGAATAAGGTAGGGAAGAATTCTAAGGATCATTTTGACTGCCTCCAGAAGTTAGATCAGATGGCAAATTGGATTTGGTGCTAGGTCTTTCCCTTTAGGTTTTACCCCAACAATGTTTTCATTAGTTTCGCTCACTCTCGAAATCAAGCATTTTACAGCAGGTTGGAGCAGCCTGTATCTCAGCACAGGAATAAGGTAGGGAAGAATTCTAAGACTCATTTTGACTGCCTCCAGAAGTTAGATCAGATGGCAAATTGGATTTGGTGCTAGGTCTTTCCCTTTAGGTTTTACCCCAACAATGTTTTCATTAGTTTCGCTCACTCTCGAAATCAAGCATTTTACAGCAGGTTGGAGCAGCCTGTATCTCAGCACAGGAATAAGGTAGGGAAGAATTCTAAGGATCATTTTGACTGCCTCCAGAAGTTAGATCAGATGGCAAATTGGATTTGGTGCTAGGTCTTTCCCTTTAGGTTTTACCCCAACAATGTTTTCATTAGTTTCGCTCACTCTCGAAATCAAGCATTTTACAGCAGGTTGGAGCAGCCTGTATCTCAGCACAGGAATAAGGTAGGGAAGAATTCAAAGGATCATTTTGACTGCCTCCAGAAGTTAGATCAGATGGCAAATTGGATTTGGTGCTAGGTCTTTCCCTTTAGGTTTTACCCCAACAATGTTTTCATTAGTTTCGCTCACTCTCGAAATCAAGCATTTTACAGCAGGTTGGAGCAGCCTGTATCTCAGCACAGGAATAAGGTAGGGAAGAATTCTAAGGATCATTTTGACTGCCTCCAGAAGTTAGATCAGATGGCAAATTGGATTTGGTGCTAGGTCTTTCCCTTTAGGTTTTACCCCAACAATGTTTTCATTAGTTTCGCTCACTCTCGAAATCAAGCATTTTACAGCAGGTTGGAGCAGCCTGTATCTCAGCACAGGAATAAGGTAGGGAAGAATTCTAAGGATCATTTTGACTGCCTCCAGAAGTTAGATCAGATGGCAAATTGGATTTGGTGCTAGGTCTTTCCCTTTAGGTTTTACCCCAACAATGTTTTCATTAGTTTCGCTCACTCTCGAAATCAAGCATTTTACAGCAGGTTGGAGCAGCCTGTATCTCAGCACAGGAATAAGGTAGGGAAGAATTCTAAGGCTCATTTTGACTGCCTCCAGAAGTTAGATCAGATGGCAAATTGGATTTGGTGCTAGGTCTTTCCCTTTAGGTTTTACCCCAATGATGTTTTCATTAGTTTCGCTCACTCTCGAAATCAAGCATTTTACAGCAGGTTGGAGCAGCCTGTATCTCAGCACAGGAATAAGGTAGGGAAGAATTCTAAGGATCATTTTGACTGCCTCCAGAAGTTAGATCAGATGGCAAATTCGATTTGGTGCTAGGTCTTTCCCTTTAGGTTTTACCCCAACAATGTTTTCATTAGTTTCGCTCACTCTCGAAATCAAGCATTTTACAGCAGGTTGGAGCAGCCTGTATCTCAGCACAGGAATAAGGTAGGGAAGAATTCAAAGGATCATTTTGACTGCCTCCAGAAGTTAGATCAGATGGCAAATTGGATTTGGTGCTAGGTCTTTCCCTTTAGGTTTTACCCCAACAATGTTTTCATTAGTTTCGCTCACTCTCGAAATCAAGCATTTTACAGCAGGTTGGAGCAGCCTGTATCTCAGCACAGGAATAAGGTAGGGAAGAATTCTAAGGATCATTTTGACTGCCTCCAGAAGTTAGATCAGATGGCAAATTGGATTTGGTGCTAGGTCTTTCCCTTTAGGTTTTACCCCAACAATGTTTTCATTAGTTTCGCTCACTCTCGAAATCAAGCATTTTACAGCAGGTTGGAGCAGCCTGTATCTCAGCACAGGAATAAGGTAGGGAAGAATTCAAATGCTCATTTTGACTGCCTCCAGAAGTTAGATCAGATGGCAAATTGGATTTGGTGCTAGGTCTTTCCCTTTAGGTTTTACCCCAACAATGTTTTCATTAGTTTCGCTCACTCTCGAAATCAAGCATTTTACAGCAGGTTGGAGCAGCCTGTATCTCAGCACAGGAATAAGGTAGGGAAGAATTCTAAGGATCATTTTGACTGCCTCCAGAAGTTAGATCAGATGGCAAATTGGATTTGGTGCTAGGTCTTTCCCTTTAGGTTTTACCCCAACAATGTTTTCATTAGTTTCGCTCACTCTCGAAATCAAGCATTTTACAGCAGGTTGGAGCAGCCTGTATCTCAGCACAGGAATAAGGTAGGGAAGAATTCTAAGGATCATTTTGACTGCCTCCAGAAGTTAGATCAGATGGCAAATTGGATTTGGCGCTAGGCCTTTCCCTTTAGGTTTTACCCCAACAATGTTTTCATTAGTTTCGCTCACTCTCGAAATCAAGCATTTTACAGCAGGTTGGAGCAGCCTGTATCTCAGCACAGGAATAAGGTAGGGAAGAATTCTAAGGCTCATTTTGACTGCCTCCAGAAGTTAGATCAGATGGCAAATTGGATTTGGTGCTAGGTCTTTCCCTTTAGGTTTTACCCCAACAATGTTTTCATTAGTTTCGCTCACTCTCGAAATCAAGCATTTTACAGCAGGTTGGAGCAGCCTGTATCTCAGCACAGGAATAAGGTAGGGAAGAATTCTAAGGCTCATTTTGACTGCCTCCAGAAGTTAGATCAGATGGCAAATTGGATTTGGTGCTAGGTCTTTCCCTTTAGGTTTTACCCCAACAATGTTTTCATTAGTTTCGCTCACTCTCGAAATCAAGCATTTTACAGCAGGTTGGAGCAGCCTGTATCTCAGCACAGGAATAAGGTAGGGAAGAATTCTAAGGATCATTTTGACTGCCTCCAGAAGTTAGATCAGATGGCAAATTGGATTTGGTGCTAGGTCTTTCCCTTTAGGTTTTACCCCAACAATGTTTTCATTAGTTTCGCTCACTCTCGAAATCAAGCATTTTACAGCAGGTTGGAGCAGCCTGTATCTCAGCACAGGAATAAGGTAGGGAAGAATTCTAAGGATCATTTTGACTGCCTCCAGAAGTTAGATCAGATGGCAAATTGGATTTGGTGCTAGGTCTTTCCCTTTAGGTTTTACCCCAACAATGTTTTCATTAGTTTCGCTCACTCTCGAAATCAAGCATTTTACAGCAGGTTGGAGCAGCCTGTATCTCAGCACAGGAATAAGGTAGGGAAGAATTCTAAGGATCATTTTGACTGCCTCCAGAAGTTAGATCAGATGGCAAATTGGATTTGGTGCTAGGTCTTTCCCTTTAGGTTTTACCCCAACAATGTTTTCATTAGTTTCGCTCACTCTCGAAATCAAGCATTTTACAGCAGGTTGGAGCAGCCTGTATCTCAGCACAGGAATAAGGTAGGGAAGAATTCTAAGGATCATTTTGACTGCCTCCAGAAGTTAGATCAGATGGCAAATTGGATTTGGTGCTAGGTCTTTCCCTTTAGGTTTTACCCCAACAATGTTTTCATTAGTTTCGCTCACTCTCGAAATCAAGCATTTTACAGCAGGTTGGAGCAGCCTGTATCTCAGCACAGGAATAAGGTAGGGAAGAATTCTAAGGATCATTTTGACTGCCTCCAGAAGTTAGATCAGATGGCAAATTGGATTTGGTGCTAGGTCTTTCCCTTTAGGTTTTACCCCAACAATGTTTTCATTAGTTTCGCTCACTCTCGAAATCAAGCATTTTACAGCAGGTTGGAGCAGCCTGTATCTCAGCACAGGAATAAGGTAGGGAAGAATTCAAATGCTCATTTTGACTGCCTCCAGAAGTTAGATCAGATGGCAAATTGGATTTGGTGCTAGGTCTTTCCCTTTAGGTTTTACCCCAACAATGTTTTCATTAGTTTCGCTCACTCTCGAAATCAAGCATTTTACAGCAGGTTGGAGCAGCCTGTATCTCAGCACAGGAATAAGGTAGGGAAGAATTCTAAGGATCATTTTGACTGCCTCCAGAAGTTAGATCAGATGGCAAATTGGATTTGGTGCTAGGTCTTTCCCTTTAGGTTTTACCCCAACAATGTTTTCATTAGTTTCGCTCACTCTCGAAATCAAGCATTTTACAGCAGGTTGGAGCAGCCTGTATCTCAGCACAGGAATAAGGTAGGGAAGAATTCTAAGGATCATTTTGACTGCCTCCAGAAGTTAGATCAGATGGCAAATTGGATTTGGTGCTAGGCCTTTCCCTTTAGGTTTTACCCCAACAATGTTTTCATTAGTTTCGCTCACTCTCGAAATCAAGCATTTTACAGCAGGTTGGAGCAGCCTGTATCTCAGCACAGGAATAAGGTAGGGAAGAATTCTAAGGCTCATTTTGACTGCCTCCAGAAGTTAGATCAGATGGCAAATTGGATTTGGTGCTAGGTCTTTCCCTTTAGGTTTTACCCCAACAATGTTTTCATTAGTTTCGCTCACTCTCGAAATCAAGCATTTTACAGCAGGTTGGAGCAGCCTGTATCTCAGCACAGGAATAAGGTAGGGAAGAATTCTAAGGCTCATTTTGACTGCCTCCAGAAGTTAGATCAGATGGCAAATTGGATTTGGTGCTAGGTCTTTCCCTTTAGGTTTTACCCCAACAATGTTTTCATTAGTTTCGCTCACTCTCGAAATCAAGCATTTTACAGCAGGTTGGAGCAGCCTGTATCTCAGCACAGGAATAAGGTAGGGAAGAATTCTAAGGCTCATTTTGACTGCCTCCAGAAGTTAGATCAGATGGCAAATTGGATTTGGTGCTAGGTCTTTCCCTTTAGGTTTTACCCCAACAATGTTTTCATTAGTTTCGCTCACTCTCGAAATCAAGCATTTTACAGCAGGTTGGAGCAGCCTGTATCTCAGCACAGGAATAAGGTAGGGAAGAATTCTAAGGCTCATTTTGACTGCCTCCAGAAGTTAGATCAGATGGCAAATTGGATTTGGTGCTAGGTCTTTCCCTTTAGGTTTTACCCCAACAATGTTTTCATTAGTTTCGCTCACTCTCGAAATCAAGCATTTTACAGCAGGTTGGAGCAGCCTGTATCTCAGCACAGGAATAAGGTAGGGAAGAATTCTAAGGCTCATTTTGACTGCCTCCAGAAGTTAGATCAGATGGCAAATTGGATTTGGTGCTAGGTCTTTCCCTTTAGGTTTTACCCCAACAATGTTTTCATTAGTTTCGCTCACTCTCGAAATCAAGCATTTTACAGCAGGTTGGAGCAGCCTGTATCTCAGCACAGGAATAAGGTAGGGAAGAATTCTAAGGATCATTTTGACTGCCTCCAGAAGTTAGATCAGATGGCAAATTGGATTTGGTGCTAGGTCTTTCCCTTTAGGTTTTACCCCAACAATGTTTTCATTAGTTTCGCTCACTCTCGAAATCAAGCATTTTACAGCAGGTTGGAGCAGCCTGTATCTCAGCACAGGAATAAGGTAGGGAAGAATTCAAATGCTCATTTTGACTGCCTCCAGAAGTTAGATCAGATGGCAAATTGGATTTGGTGCTAGGTCTTTCCCTTTAGGTTTTACCCCAACAATGTTTTCATTAGTTTCGCTCACTCTCGAAATCAAGCATTTTACAGCAGGTTGGAGCAGCCTGTATCTCAGCACAGGAATAAGGTAGGGAAGAATTCTAAGGATCATTTTGACTGCCTCCAGAAGTTAGATCAGATGGCAAATTGGATTTGGTGCTAGGTCTTTCCCTTTAGGTTTTACCCCAACAATGTTTTCATTAGTTTCGCTCACTCTCGAAATCAAGCATTTTACAGCAGGTTGGAGCAGCCTGTATCTCAGCACAGGAATAAGGTAGGGAAGAATTCTAAGGATCATTTTGACTGCCTCCAGAAGTTAGATCAGATGGCAAATTGAATTTGGTGCTAGGTCTTTCCCTTTAGGTTTTACCCCAACAATGTTTTCATTAGTTTCGCTCACTCTCGAAATCAAGCATTTTACAGCAGGTTGGAGCAGCCTGTATCTCAGCACAGGAATAAGGTAGGGAAGAATTCTAAGGATCATTTTGACTGCCTCCATAAGTTAGATCAGATGGCAAATTGGATTTGGTGCTAGGTCTTTCCCTTTAGGTTTTACCCCAACAATGTTTTCATTAGTTTCGCTCACTCTCGAAATCAAGCATTTTACAGCAGGTTGGAGCAGCCTGTATCTCAGCACAGGAATAAGGTAGGGAAGAATTCTAAGGCTCATTTTGACTGCCTCCAGAAGTTAGATCAGATGGCAAATTGGATTTGGTGCTAGGTCTTTCCCTTTAGGTTTTACCCCAACAATGTTTTCATTAGTTTCGCTCACTCTCGAAATCAAGCATTTTACAGCAGGTTGGAGCAGCCTGTATCTCAGCACAGGAATAAGGTAGGGAAGAATTCTAAGGCTCATTTTGACTGCCTCCAGAAGTTAGATCAGATGGCAAATTGGATTTGGTGCTAGGTCTTTCCCTTTAGGTTTTACCCCAACAATGTTTTCATTAGTTTCGCTCACTCTCGAAATCAAGCATTTTACAGCAGGTTGGAGCAGCCTGTATCTCAGCACAGGAATAAGGTAGGGAAGAATTCTAAGGATCATTTTGACTGCCTCCAGAAGTTAGATCAGATGGCAAATTGGATTTGGTGCTAGGTCTTTCCCTTTAGGTTTTACCCCAACAATGTTTTCATTAGTTTCGCTCACTCTCGAAATCAAGCATTTTACAGCAGGTTGGAGCAGCCTGTATCTCAGCACAGGAATAAGGTAGGGAAGAATTCTAAGGATCATTTTGACTGCCTCCAGAAGTTAGATCAGATGGCAAATTGGATTTGGTGCTAGGTCTTTCCCTTTAGGTTTTACCCCAACAATGTTTTCATTAGTTTCGCTCACTCTCGAAATCAAGCATTTTACAGCAGGTTGGAGCAGCCTGTATCTCAGCACAGGAATAAGGTAGGGAAGAATTCAAATGCTCATTTTGACTGCCTCCAGAAGTTAGATCAGATGGCAAATTGGATTTGGTGCTAGGTCTTTCCCTTTAGGTTTTACCCCAACAATGTTTTCATTAGTTTCGCTCACTCTCGAAATCAAGCATTTTACAGCAGGTTGGAGCAGCCTGTATCTCAGCACAGGAATAAGGTAGGGAAGAATTCTAAGGATCATTTTGACTGCCTCCAGAAGTTAGATCAGATGGCAAATTGGATTTGGTGCTAGGTCTTTCCCTTTAGGTTTTACCCCAACAATGTTTTCATTAGTTTCGCTCACTCTCGAAATCAAGCATTTTACAGCAGGTTGGAGCAGCCTGTATCTCAGCACAGGAATAAGGTAGGGAAGAATTCTAAGGATCATTTTGACTGCCTCCAGAAGTTAGATCAGATGGCAAATTGGATTTGGTGCTAGGTCTTTCCCTTTAGGTTTTACCCCAACAATGTTTTCATTAGTTTCGCTCACTCTCGAAATCAAGCATTTTACAGCAGGTTGGAGCAGCCTGTATCTCAGCACAGGAATAAGGTAGGGAAGAATTCTAAGGCTCATTTTGACTGCCTCCAGAAGTTAGATCAGATGGCAAATTGGATTTGGTGCTAGGTCTTTCCCTTTAGGTTTTACCCCAACAATGTTTTCATTAGTTTCGCTCACTCTCGAAATCAAGCATTTTACAGCAGGTTGGAGCAGCCTGTATCTCAGCACAGGAATAAGGTAGGGAAGAATTCTAAGGCTCATTTTGACTGCCTCCAGAAGTTAGATCAGATGGCAAATTGGATTTGGTGCTAGGTTTTCCCTTTAGGTTTTACCCCAACAATGTTTTCATTAGTTTCGCTCACTCTCGAAATCAAGCATTTTACAGCAGGTTGGAGCAGCCTGTATCTCAGCACAGGAATAAGGTAGGGAAGAATTCTAAGGATCATTTTGACTGCCTCCAGAAGTTAGATCAGATGGCAAATTGGATTTGGTGCTAGGCCTTTCCCTTTAGGTTTTACCCCAACAATGTTTTCATTAGTTTCGCTCACTCTCGAAATCAAGCATTTTACAGCAGGTTGGAGCAGCCTGTATCTCAGCACAGGAATAAGGTAGGGAAGAATTCTAAGGCTCATTTTGACTGCCTCCAGAAGTTAGATCAGATGGCAAATTGGATTTGGTGCTAGGTCTTTCCCTTTAGGTTTTACCCCAACAATGTTTTCATTAGTTTTGCTCACTCTCGAAATCAAGCATTTTACAGCAGGTTGGAGCAGCCTGTATCTCAGCACAGGAATAAGGTAGGGAAGAATTCTAAGGCTCATTTTGACTGCCTCCAGAAGTTAGATCAGATGGCAAATTGGATTTGGTGCTAGGTCTTTCCCTTTAGGTTTTACCCCAACAATGTTTTCATTAGTTTCGCTCACTCTCGAAATCAAGCATTTTACAGCAGGTTGGAGCAGCCTGTATCTCAGCACAGGAATAAGGTAGGGAAGAATTCTAAGGCTCATTTTGACTGCCTCCAGAAGTTAGATCAGATGGCAAATTGGATTTGGTGCTAGGTCTTTCCCTTTAGGTTTTACCCCAACAATGTTTTCATTAGTTTCGCTCACTCTCGAAATCAAGCATTTTACAGCAGGTTGGAGCAGCCTGTATCTCAGCACAGGAATAAGGTAGGGAAGAATTCTAAGGATCATTTTGACTGCCTCCAGAAGTTAGATCAGATGGCAAATTGGATTTGGTGCTAGGTCTTTCCCTTTAGGTTTTACCCCAACAATGTTTTCATTAGTTTCGCTCACTCTCGAAATCAAGCATTTTACAGCAGGTTGGAGCAGCCTGTATCTCAGCACAGGAATAAGGTAGGGAAGAATTCTAAGGATCATTTTGACTGCCTCCAGAAGTTAGATCAGATGGCAAATTGGATTTGGTGCTAGGTCTTTCCCTTTAGGTTTTACCCCAACAATGTTTTCATTAGTTTCGCTCACTCTCGAAATCAAGCATTTTACAGCAGGTTGGGGCAGCCTGTATCTCAGCACAGGAATAAGGTAGGGAAGAATTCTAAGGATCATTTTGACTGCCTCCAGAAGTTAGATCAGATGGCAAATTGGATTTGGTGCTAGGTCTTTCCCTTTAGGTTTTACCCCAACAATGTTTTCATTAGTTTCGCTCACTCTCGAAATCAAGCATTTTACAGCAGGTTGGAGCAGCCTGTATCTCAGCACAGGAATAAGGTAGGGAAGAATTCTAAGGCTCATTTTGACTGCCTCCAGAAGTTAGATCAGATGGCAAATTGGATTTGGTGCTAGGTCTTTCCCTTTAGGTTTTACCCCAACAATGTTTTCATTAGTTTCGCTCACTCTCGAAATCAAGCATTTTACAGCAGGTTGGAGCAGCCTGTATCTCAGCACAGGAATAAGGTAGGGAAGAATTCTAAGGCTCATTTTGACTGCCTCCAGAAGTTAGATCAGATGGCAAATTGGATTTGGTGCTAGGTCTTTCCCTTTAGGTTTTACCCCAACAATGTTTTCATTAGTTTCGCTCACTCTCGAAATCAAGCATTTTACAGCAGGTTGGAGCAGCCTGTATCTCAGCACAGGAATAAGGTAGGGAAGAATTCTAAGGCTCATTTTGACTGCCTCCAGAAGTTAGATCAGATGGCAAATTGGATTTGGTGCTAGGTCTTTCCCTTTAGGTTTTACCCCAACAATGTTTTCATTAGTTTCGCTCACTCTCGAAATCAAGCATTTTACAGCAGGTTGGAGCAGCCTGTATCTCAGCACAGGAATAAGGTAGGGAAGAATTCTAAGGCTCATTTTGACTGCCTCCAGAAGTTAGATCAGATGGCAAATTGGATTTGGTGCTAGGTCTTTCCCTTTAGGTTTTACCCCAACAATGTTTTCATTAGTTTCGCTCACTCTCGAAATCAAGCATTTTACAGCAGGTTGGAGCAGCCTGTATCTCAGCACAGGAATAAGGTAGGGAAGAATTCTAAGGATCATTTTGACTGCCTCCAGAAGTTAGATCAGATGGCAAATTGAATTTGGTGCTAGGTCTTTCCCTTTAGGTTTTACCCCAACAATGTTTTCATTAGTTTCGCTCACTCTCGAAATCAAGCATTTTACAGCAGGTTGGAGCAGCCTGTATCTCAGCACAGGAATAAGGTAGGGAAGAATTCTAAGGATCATTTTGACTGCCTCCAGAAGTTAGATCAGATGGCAAATTGGATTTGGTGCTAGGTCTTTCCCTTTAGGTTTTACCCCAACAATGTTTTCATTAGTTTCGCTCACTCTCGAAATCAAGCATTTTACAGCAGGTTGGAGCAGCCTGTATCTCAGCACAGGAATAAGGTAGGGAAGAATTCTAAGGCTCATTTTGACTGCCTCCAGAAGTTAGATCAGATGGCAAATTGGATTTGGTGCTAGGTCTTTCCCTTTAGGTTTTACCCCAACAATGTTTTCATTAGTTTCGCTCACTCTCGAAATCAAGCATTTTACAGCAGGTTGGAGCAGCCTGTATCTCAGCACAGGAATAAGGTAGGGAAGAATTCTAAGGCTCATTTTGACTGCCTCCAGAAGTTAGATCAGATGGCAAATTGGATTTGGTGCTAGGTCTTTCCCTTTAGGTTTTACCCCAACAATGTTTTCATTAGTTTCGCTCACTCTCGAAATCAAGCATTTTACAGCAGGTTGGAGCAGCCTGTATCTCAGCACAGGAATAAGGTAGGGAAGAATTCTAAGGATCATTTTGACTGCCTCCAGAAGTTAGATCAGATGGCAAATTGGATTTGGTGCTAGGTCTTTCCCTTTAGGTTTTACCCCAACAATGTTTTCATTAGTTTCGCTCACTCTCGAAATCAAGCATTTTACAGCAGGTTGGAGCAGCCTGTATCTCAGCACAGGAATAAGGTAGGCAAGAATTCTAAGGATCATTTTGACTGCCTCCAGAAGTTAGATCAGATGGCAAATTGGATTCGGTGCTAGGTCTTTCCCTTTAGGTTTTACCCCAACAATGTTTTCATTAGTTTCGCTCACTCTCGAAATCAAGCATTTTACAGCAGGTTGGAGCAGCCTGTATCTCAGCACAGGAATAAGGTAGGGAAGAATTCTAAGGCTCATTTTGACTGCCTCCAGAAGTTAGATCAGATGGCAAATTGGATTTGGTGCTAGGTCTTTCCCTTTAGGTTTTACCCCAACAATGTTTTCATTAGTTTCGCTCACTCTCGAAATCAAGCATTTTACAGCAGGTTGGAGCAGCCTGTATCTCAGCACAGGAATAAGGTAGGGAAGAATTCTAAGGATCATTTTGACTGCCTCCAGAAGTTAGATCAGATGGCAAATTGGATTTGGTGCTAGGTCTTTCCCTTTAGGTTTTACCCCAACAATGTTTTCATTAGTTTCGCTCACTCTCGAAATCAAGCATTTTACAGCAGGTTGGAGCAGCCTGTATCTCAGCACAGGAATAAGGTAGGGAAGAATTCTAAGGATCATTTTGACTGCCTCCATAAGTTAGATCAGATGGCAAATTGGATTTGGTGCTAGGTCTTTCCCTTTAGGTTTTACCCCAACAATGTTTTCATTAGTTTCGCTCACTCTCGAAATCAAGCATTTTACAGCAGGTTGGAGCAGCCTGTATCTCAGCACAGGAATAAGGTAGGGAAGAATTCTAAGGCTCATTTTGACTGCCTCCAGAAGTTAGATCAGATGGCAAATTGGATTTGGTGCTAGGTCTTTCCCTTTAGGTTTTACCCCAACAATGTTTTCATTAGTTTCGCTCACTCTCGAAATCAAGCATTTTACAGCAGGTTGGAGCAGCCTGTATCTCAGCACAGGAATAAGGTAGGGAAGAATTCAAATGCTCATTTTGACTGCCTCCAGAAGTTAGATCAGATGGCAAATTGGATTTGGTGCTAGGTCTTTCCCTTTAGGTTTTACCCCAACAATGTTTTCATTAGTTTCGCTCACTCTCGAAATCAAGCATTTTACAGCAGGTTGGAGCAGCCTGTATCTCAGCACAGGAATAAGGTAGGGAAGAATTCTAAGGATCATTTTGACTGCCTCCAGAAGTTAGATCAGATGGCAAATTGGATTTGGTGCTAGGTCTTTCCCTTTAGGTTTTACCCCAACAATGTTTTCATTAGTTTCGCTCACTCTCGAAATCAAGCATTTTACAGCAGGTTGGAGCAGCCTGTATCTCAGCACAGGAATAAGGTAGGGAAGAATTCTAAGGATCATTTTGACTGCCTCCAGAAGTTAGATCAGATGGCAAATTGGATTTGGTGCTAGGTCTTTCCCTTTAGGTTTTACCCCAACAATGTTTTCATTAGTTTCGCTCACTCTCGAAATCAAGCATTTTACAGCAGGTTGGAGCAGCCTGTATCTCAGCACAGGAATAAGGTAGGGAAGAATTCTAAGGCTCATTTTGACTGCCTCCAGAAGTTAGATCAGATGGCAAATTGGATTTGGTGCTAGGTCTTTCCCTTTAGGTTTTACCCCAACAATGTTTTCATTAGTTTCGCTCACTCTCGAAATCAAGCATTTTACAGCAGGTTGGAGCAGCCTGTATCTCAGCACAGGAATAAGGTAGGGAAGAATTCAAATGCTCATTTTGACTGCCTCCAGAAGTTAGATCAGATGGCAAATTGGATTTGGTGCTAGGTCTTTCCCTTTAGGTTTTACCCCAACAATGTTTTCATTAGTTTCGCTCACTCTCGAAATCAAGCATTTTACAGCAGGTTGGAGCAGCCTGTATCTCAGCACAGGAATAAGGTAGGGAAGAATTCTAAGGCTCATTTTGACTGCCTCCAGAAGTTAGATCAGATGGCAAATTGGATTTGGTGCTAGGTCTTTCCCTTTAGGTTTTACCCCAACAATGTTTTCATTAGTTTCGCTCACTCTCGAAATCAAGCATTTTACAGCAGGTTGGAGCAGCCTGTATCTCAGCACAGGAATAAGGTAGGGAAGAATTCTAAGGATCATTTTGACTGCCTCCAGAAGTTAGATCAGATGGCAAATTGGATTTGGTGCTAGGCCTTTCCCTTTAGGTTTTACCCCAACAATGTTTTCATTAGTTTCGCTCACTCTCGAAATCAAGCATTTTACAGCAGGTTGGAGCAGCCTGTATCTCAGCACAGGAATAAGGTAGGGAAGAATTCTAAGGCTCATTTTGACTGCCTCCAGAAGTTAGATCAGATGGCAAATTGGATTTGGTGCTAGGTCTTTCCCTTTAGGTTTTACCCCAACAATGTTTTCATTAGTTTCGCTCACTCTCGAAATCAAGCATTTTACAGCAGGTTGGAGCAGCCTGTATCTCAGCACAGGAATAAGGTAGGGAAGAATTCTAAGGATCATTTTGACTGCCTCCAGAAGTTAGATCAGATGGCAAATTGGATTTGGTGCTAGGTCTTTCCCTTTAGGTTTTACCCCAACAATGTTTTCATTAGTTTCGCTCACTCTCGAAATCAAGCATTTTACAGCAGGTTGGAGCAGCCTGTATCTCAGCACAGGGAATAAGGTAGGGAAGAATTCTAAGGATCATTTTGACTGCCTCCAGAAGTTAGATCAGATGGCAAATTGGATTTGGTGCTAGGTCTTTCCCTTTAGGTTTTACCCCAACAATGTTTTCATTAGTTTCGCTCACTCTCGAAATCAAGCATTTTACAGCAGGTTGGAGCAGCCTGTATCTCAGCACAGGAATAAGGTAGGGAAGAATTCTAAGGATCATTTTGACTGCCTCCAGAAGTTAGATCAGATGGCAAATTGGATTTGGTGCTAGGCCTTTCCCTTTAGGTTTTACCCCAACAATGTTTTCATTAGTTTCGCTCACTCTCGAAATCAAGCATTTTACAGCAGGTTGGAGCAGCCTGTATCTCAGCACAGGAATAAGGTAGGGAAGAATTCTAAGGCTCATTTTGACTGCCTCCAGAAGTTAGATCAGATGGCAAATTGGATTTGGTGCTAGGTCTTTCCCTTTAGGTTTTACCCCAACAATGTTTTCATTAGTTTCGCTCACTCTCGAAATCAAGCATTTTACAGCAGGTTGGAGCAGCCTGTATCTCAGCACAGGAATAAGGTAGGGAAGAATTCTAAGGCTCATTTTGACTGCCTCCAGAAGTTAGATCAGATGGCAAATTGGATTTGGTGCTAGGTCTTTCCCTTTAGGTTTTACCCCAACAATGTTTTCATTAGTTTCGCTCACTCTCGAAATCAAGCATTTTACAGCAGGTTGGAGCAGCCTGTATCTCAGCACAGGAATAAGGTAGGGAAGAATTCTAAGGCTCATTTTGACTGCCTCCAGATGGTAGATCAGATGGCAAATTGGATTTGGTGCTAGGTCTTTCCCTTTAGGTTTTACCCCAACAATGTTTTCATTAGTTTCGCTCACTCTCGAAATCAAGCATTTTACAGCAGGTTGGAGCAGCCTGTATCTCAGCACAGGAATAAGGTAGGGAAGAATTCTAAGGATCATTTTGACTGCCTCCAGAAGTTAGATCAGATGGCAAATTGGATTTGGTGCTAGGTCTTTCCCTTTAGGTTTTACCCCAACAATGTTTTCATTAGTTTCGCTCACTCTCGAAATCAAGCATTTTACAGCAGGTTGGAGCAGCCTGTATCTCAGCACAGGAATAAGGTAGGGAAGAATTCTAAGGCTCATTTTGACTGCCTCCAGAAGTTAGATCAGATGGCAAATTGGATTTGGTGCTAGGTCTTTCCCTTTAGGTTTTACCCCAACAATGTTTTCATTAGTTTCGCTCACTCTCGAAATCAAGCATTTTACAGCAGGTTGGAGCAGCCTGTATCTCAGCACAGGAATAAGGTAGGGAAGAATTCTAAGGCTCATTTTGACTGCCTCCAGAAGTTAGATCAGATGGCAAATTGGATTTGGTGCTAGGTCTTTCCCTTTAGGTTTTACCCCAACAATGTTTTCATTAGTTTCGCTCACTCTCGAAATCAAGCATTTTACAGCAGGTTGGAGCAGCCTGTATCTCAGCACAGGAATAAGGTAGGGAAGAATTCTAAGGATCATTTTGACTGCCTCCAGAAGTTAGATCAGATGGCAAATTGGATTTGGTGCTAGGTCTTTCCCTTTAGGTTTTACCCCAACAATGTTTTCATTAGTTTCGCTCACTCTCGAAATCAAGCATTTTACAGCAGGTTGGAGCAGCCTGTATCTCAGCACAGGAATAAGGTAGGGAAGAATTCTAAGGCTCATTTTGACTGCCTCCAGAAGTTAGATCAGATGGCAAATTGGATTTGGTGCTAGGTCTTTCCCTTTAGGTTTTACCCCAACAATGTTTTCATTAGTTTCGCTCACTCTCGAAATCAAGCATTTTACAGCAGGTTGGAGCAGCCTGTATCTCAGCACAGGAATAAGGTAGGGAAGAATTCTAAGGCTCATTTTGACTGCCTCCAGAAGTTAGATCAGATGGCAAATTGGATTTGGTGCTAGGTCTTTCCCTTTAGGTTTTACCCCAACAATGTTTTCATTAGTTTCGCTCACTCTCGAAATCAAGCATTTTACAGCAGGTTGGAGCAGCCTGTATCTCAGCACAGGAATAAGGTAGGGAAGAATTCTAAGGCTCATTTTGACTGCCTCCAGAAGTTAGATCAGATGGCAAATTGGATTTGGTGCTAGGTCTTTCCCTTTAGGTTTTACCCCAACAATGTTTTCATTAGTTTCGCTCACTCTCGAAATCAAGCATTTTACAGCAGGTTGGAGCAGCCTGTATCTCAGCACAGGAATAAGGTAGGGAAGAATTCTAAGGCTCATTTTGACTGCCTCCAGAAGTTAGATCAGATGGCAAATTGGATTTGGTGCTAGGTCTTTCCCTTTAGGTTTTACCCCAACAATGTTTTCATTAGTTTCGCTCACTCTCGAAATCAAGCATTTTACAGCAGGTTGGAGCAGCCTGTATCTCAGCACAGGAATAAGGTAGGGAAGAATTCTAAGGCTCATTTTGACTGCCTCCAGAAGTTAGATCAGATGGCAAATTGGATTTGGTGCTAGGTCTTTCCCTTTAGGTTTTACCCCAACAATGTTTTCATTAGTTTCGCTCACTCTCGAAATCAAGCATTTTACAGCAGGTTGGAGCAGCCTGTATCTCAGCACAGGAATAAGGTAGGGAAGAATTCAAATGCTCATTTTGACTGCCTCCAGAAGTTAGATCAGATGGCAAATTGGATTTGGTGCTAGGTCTTTCCCTTTAGGTTTTACCCCAACAATGTTTTCATTAGTTTCGCTCACTCTCGAAATCAAGCATTTTACAGCAGGTTGGAGCAGCCTGTATCTCAGCACAGGATAAGGTAGGGAAGAATTCTAAGGATCATTTTGACTGCCTCCAGAAGTTAGATCAGATGGCAAATTGGATTTGGTGCTAGGTCTTTCCCTTTAGGTTTTACCCCAACAATGTTTTCATTAGTTTCGCTCACTCTCGAAATCAAGCATTTTACAGCAGGTTGGAGCAGCCTGTATCTCAGCACAGGAATAAGGTAGGGAAGAATTCTAAGGATCATTTTGACTGCCTCCAGAAGTTAGATCAGATGGCAAATTGGATTTGGTGCTAGGTCTTTCCCTTTAGGTTTTACCCCAACAATGTTTTCATTAGTTTCGCTCACTCTCGAAATCAAGCATTTTACAGCAGGTTGGAGCAGCCTGTGCAGCCTGTATCTCAGCACAGGAATAAGGTAGGGAAGAATTCTAAGGCTCATTTTGACTGCCTCCAGAAGTTAGATCAGATGGCAAATTGGATTTGGTGCTAGGTCTTTCCCTTTAGGTTTTACCCCAACAATGTTTTCATTAGTTTCGCTCACTCTCGAAATCAAGCATTTTACAGCAGGTTGGAGCAGCCTGTATCTCAGGACAGGAATAAGGTAGGGAAGAATTCAAATGCTCATTTTGACTGCCTCCAGAAGTTAGATCAGATGGCAAATTGGATTTGGTGCTAGGTCTTTCCCTTTAGGTTTTACCCCAACAATGTTTTCATTAGTTTCGCTCACTCTCGAAATCAAGCATTTTACAGCAGGTTGGAGCAGCCTGTATCTCAGCACAGGAATAAGGTAGGGAAGAATTCTAAGGATCATTTTGACTGCCTCCAGAAGTTAGATCAGATGGCAAATTGGATTTGGTGCTAGGTCTTTCCCTTTAGGTTTTACCCCAACAATGTTTTCATTAGTTTCGCTCACTCTCGAAATCAAGCATTTTACAGCAGGTTGGAGCAGCCTGTATCTCAGCACAGGAATAAGGTAGGGAAGAATTCTAAGGATCATTTTGACTGCCTCCAGAAGTTAGATCAGATGGCAAATTGGATTTGGTGCTAGGCCTTTCCCTTTAGGTTTTACCCCCAACAATGTTTTCATTAGTTTCGCTCACTCTCGAAATCAAGCATTTTACAGCAGGTTGGAGCAGCCTGTATCTCAGCACAGGAATAAGGTAGGGAAGAATTCTAAGGCTCATTTTGACTGCCTCCAGAAGTTAGATCAGATGGCAAATTGGATTTGGTGCTAGGTCTTTCCCTTTAGGTTTTACCCCAACCAATGTTTTCATTAGTTTCGCTCACTCTCGAAATCAAGCATTTTACAGCAGGTTGGAGCAGCCTGTATCTCAGCACAGGAATAAGGTAGGGAAGAATTCTAAGGCTCATTTTGACTGCCTCCAGAAGTTAGATCAGATGGCAAATTGGATTTGGGTGCTAGGTCTTTCCCTTTAGGTTTTACCCCAACAATGTTTTCATTAGTTTCGCTCACTCTCGAAATCAAGCATTTTACAGCAGGTTGGAGCAGCCTGTATCTCAGCACAGGAATAAGGTAGGGAAGAATTCTAAGGATCATTTTGACTGCCTCCAGAAGTTAGATCAGATGGCAAATTGGATTTGGTGCTAGGTCTTTCCCTTTAGGTTTTACCCCAACAATGTTTTCATTAGTTTCGCTCACTCTCGAAATCAAGCATTTTACAGCAGGTTGGAGCAGCCTGTATCTCAGCACAGGAATAAGGTAGGGAAGAATTCTAAGGATCATTTTGACTGCCTCCAGAAGTTAGATCAGATGGCAAATTGGATTTGGTGCTAGGTCTTTCCCTTTAGGTTTTACCCCAACAATGTTTTCATTAGTTTCGCTCACTCTCGAAATCAAGCATTTTACAGCAGGTTGGAGCAGCCTGTATCTCAGCACAGGAATAAGGTAGGGAAGAATTCTAAGGATCATTTTGACTGCCTCCAGAAGTTAGATCAGATGGCAAATTGGATTTGGTGCTAGGTCTTTCCCTTTAGGTTTTACCCCAACAATGTTTTCATTAGTTTCGCTCACTCTCGAAATCAAGCATTTTACAGCAGGTTGGGAGCAGCCTGTATCTCAGCACAGGAATAAGGTAGGGAAGAATTCTAAGGATCATTTTGACTGCTCTCCAGAAGTTAGATCAGATGGCAAATTGGATTTGGTGCTAGGTCTTTCCCTTTAGGTTTTACCCCAACAATGTTTTCATTAGTTTCGCTCACTCTCGAAATCAAGCATTTTACAGCAGGTTGGAGCAGCCTGTATCTCAGCACAGGAATAAGGTAGGGAAGAATTCTAAGGATCATTTTGACTGCCTCCAGAAGTTAGATCAGATGGCAAATTGGATTTGGTGCTAGGTCTTTCCCTTTAGGTTTTACCCCAACAATGTTTTCATTAGTTTCGCTCACTCTCGAAATCAAGCATTTTACAGCAGGTTGGAGCAGCCTGTATCTCAGCACAGGAATAAGGTAGGGAAGAATTCTAAGGCTCATTTTGACTGCCTCCAGAAGTTAGATCAGATGGCAAATTGGATTTGGTGCTAGGTCTTTCCCTTTAGGTTTTACCCCAACAATGTTTTCATTAGTTTCGCTCACTCTCGAAATCAAGCATTTTACAGCAGGTTGGAGCAGCCTGTATCTCAGCACAGGAATAAGGTAGGGAAGAATTCTAAGGCTCATTTTGACTGCCTCCAGATGGTAGATCAGATGGCAAATTGGATTTGGTGCTAGGTCTTTCCCTTTAGGTTTTACCCCAACAATGTTTTCATTAGTTTCGCTCACTCTCGAAATCAAGCATTTTACAGCAGGTTGGAGCAGCCTGTATCTCAGCACAGGAATAAGGTAGGGAAGAATTCTAAGGATCATTTTGACTGCCTCCAGAAGTTAGATCAGATGGCAAATTGGATTTGGTGCTAGGTCTTTCCCTTTAGGTTTTACCCCAACAATGTTTTCATTAGTTTCGCTCACTCTCGAAATCAAGCATTTTACAGCAGGTTGGAGCAGCCTGTATCTCAGCACAGGAATAAGGTAGGGAAGAATTCTAAGGCTCATTTTGACTGCCTCCAGAAGTTAGATCAGATGGCAAATTGGATTTGGTGCTAGGTCTTTCCCTTTAGGTTTTACCACCAACAATGTTTTCATTAGTTTCGCTCACTCTCGAAATCAAGCATTTTACAGCAGGTTGGAGCAGCCTGTATCTCAGCACAGGAATAAGGTAGGGAAGAATTCTAAGGCTCATTTTGACTGCCTCCAGAAGTTAGATCAGATGGCAAATTGGATTTGGTGCTAGGTCCTTTCCCTTTAGGTTTTACCCCAACAATGTTTTCATTAGTTTCGCTCACTCTCGAAATCAAGCATTTTACAGCAGGTTGGAGCAGCCTGTATCTCAGCACAGGAATAAGGTAGGGAAGAATTCTAAGGCTCATTTTGACTGCCTCCAGAAGTTAGATCAGATGGCAAATTGGATTTGGTGCTAGGTCCTTTCCCTTTAGGTTTTACCCCAACAATGTTTTCATTAGTTTCGCTCACTCTCGAAATCAAGCATTTTACAGCAGGTTGGAGCAGCCTGTATCTCTCAGCACAGGAATAAGGTAGGGAAGAATTCTAAGGCTCATTTTGACTGCCTCCAGAAGTTAGATCAGATGGCAAATTGGATTTGGTGCTAGGTCTTTCCCTTTAGGTTTTACCCCAACAATGTTTTCATTAGTTTCGCTCACTCTCGAAATCAAGCATTTTACAGCAGGTTGGAGCAGCCTGTATCTCAGCACAGGAATAAGGTAGGGAAGAATTCTAAGGCTCATTTTGACTGCCTCCAGAAGTTAGATCAGATGGCAAATTGGATTTGGTGCTAGGTCTTTCCCTTTAGGTTTTACCCCAACAATGTTTTCATTAGTTTCGCTCACTCTCGAAATCAAGCATTTTACAGCAGGTTGGAGCAGCCTGTATCTCAGCACAGGAATAAGGTAGGGAAGAATTCTAAGGCTCATTTTGACTGCCTCCAGAAGTTAGATCAGATGGCAAATTGGATTTGGTGCTAGGTCTTTCCCTTTAGGTTTTACCCCCAACAATGTTTTCATTAGTTTCGCTCACTCTCGAAATCAAGCATTTTACAGCAGGTTGGAGCAGCCTGTATCTCAGCACAGGAATAAGGTAGGGAAGAATTCTAAGGCTCATTTTGACTGCCTCCAGATGGTAGATCAGATGGCAAATTGGATTTGGTGCTAGGTCTTTCCCTTTAGGTTTTACCCCAACAATGTTTTCATTAGTTTCGCTCACCCTCGAAATCAAGCATTTTACAGCAGGTTGGAGCAGCCTGTATCTCAGCACAGGAATAAGGTAGGGAAGAATTCTAAGGATCATTTTGACTGCCTCCAGAAGTTAGATCAGATGGCAAATTGGATTTGGTGCTAGGTCTTTCCCTTTAGGTTTTACCCCAACAATGTTTTCATTAGTTTCGCTCACTCTCGAAATCAAGCATTTTACAGCAGGTTGGAGCAGCCTGTATCTCAGCACAGGAATAAGGTAGGGAAGAATTCTAAGGATCATTTTGACTGCCTCCAGAAGTTAGATCAGATGGCAAATTGGATTTGGTGCTAGGTCTTTCCCTTTAGGTTTTACCCCAACAATGTTTTCATTAGTTTCGCTCACTCTCGAAATCAAGCATTTACAGCAGGTTGGAGCAGCCTGTATCTCAGCACAGGAATAAGGTAGGGAAGAATTCTAAGGATCATTTTGACTGCCTCCAGAAGTTAGATCAGATGGCAAATTGGATTTGGTGCTAGGTCTTTCCCTTTAGGTTTTACCCCAACAATGTTTTCATTAGTTTCGCTCACTCTCGAAATCAAGCATTTTACAGCAGGTTGGAGCAGCCTGTATCTCAGCACAGGAATAAGGTAGGGAAGAATTCTAAGTCTCATTTTGACTGCCTCCAGAAGTTAGATCAGATGGCAAATTGGATTTGGTGCTAGGTCTTTCCCTTTAGGTTTTACCCCAACAATGTTTTCATTAGTTTCGCTCACTCTCGAAATCAAGCATTTTACAGCAGGTTGGAGCAGCCTGTATCTCAGCACAGGAATAAGGTAGGGAAGAATTCAAATGCTCATTTTGACTGCCTCCAGAAGTTAGATCAGATGGCAAATTGGATTTGGTGCTAGGTCTTTCCCTTTAGGTTTTACCCCAACAATGTTTTCATTAGTTTCGCTCACTCTCGAAATCAAGCATTTTACAGCAGGTTGGAGCAGCCTGTATCTCAGCACAGGAATAAGGTAGGGAAGAATTCTAAGGATCATTTTGACTGCCTCCAGAAGTTAGATCAGATGGCAAATTGGATTTGGTGCTAGGTCTTTCCCTTTAGGTTTTACCCCCAACAATGTTTTCATTAGTTTCGCTCACTCTCGAAATCAAGCATTTTACAGCAGGTTGGAGCAGCCTGTATCTCAGCACAGGAATAAGATAGGGAAGAATTCTAAGGCTCATTTTGACTGCCTCCAGAAGTTAGATCAGATGGCAAATTGGATTTGGTGCTGGGTCATTCCCTTTAGGTTTTACCCCAACAATGTTTTCATTAGTTTCGCTCACTCTCGAAATCAAGCATTTTACAGCAGGTTTGGAGCAGCCTGTATCTCAGCACAGGAATAAGGTAGGGAAGAATTCTAAGGCTCATTTTGACTGCCTCCAGAAGTTAGATCAGATGGCAAATTGGATTTGGTGCTAGGTCTTTCCCTTTAGGTTTTACCCCAACAATGTTTTCATTAGTTTCGCTCACTCTCGAAATCAAGCATTTTACAGCAGGTTGGAGCAGCCTGTATCTCAGCACAGGAATAAGGTAGGGAAGAATTCAAAGGATCATTTTGACTGCCTCCAGAAGTTAGATCAGATGGCAAATTGGATTTGGTGCTAGGTCTTTTCCCTTTAGGTTTTACCCCCAACAATGTTTTCATTAGTTTCGCTCACTCTCGAAATCAAGCATTTTACAGCAGGTTGGAGCAGCCTGTATCTCAGCACAGGAATAAGGTAGGGAAGAATTCTAAGGATCATTTTGACTGCCTCCAGAAGTTAGATCAGATGGCAAATTGGATTTGGTGCTAGGTCTTTCCCTTTAGGTTTTACCCCAACAATGTTTTCATTAGTTTCGCTCACTCTCGAAATCAAGCATTTTACAGCAGGTTGGAGCAGCCTGTATCTCAGCACAGGAATAAGGTAGGGAAGAATTCAAATGCTCATTTTGACTGCCTCCAGAAGTTAGATCAGATGGCAAATTGGATTTGGTGCTAGGTCTTTCCCTTTAGGTTTTACCCCCAACAATGTTTTCATTAGTTTCGCTCACTCTCGAAATCAAGCATTTTACAGCAGGTTGGAGCAGCCTGTATCTCAGCACAGGAATAAGGTAGGGGAAGAATTCTAAGGATCATTTTGACTGCCTCCAGAAGTTAGATCAGATGGCAAATTGGATTTGGTGCTAGGTCTTTCCCTTTAGGTTTTACCCCAACAATGTTTTCATTAGTTTCGCTCACTCTCGAAATCAAGCATTTTACAGCAGGTTGGAGCAGCCTGTATCTCAGCACAGGAATAAGGTAGGGAAGAATTCTAAGGATCATTTTGACTGCCTCCAGAAGTTAGATCAGATGGCAAATTGGATTTGGTGCTAGGCCTTTCCCTTTAGGTTTTACCCCAACAATGTTTTCATTAGTTTCCGCTCACTCTCGAAATCAAGCATTTTACAGCAGGTTGGAGCAGCCTGTATCTCAGCACAGGAATAAGGTAGGGAAGAATTCTAAGGATCATTTTGACTGCCTCCAGAAGTTAGATCAGATGGCAAATTGGATTTGGTGCTAGGTCTTTCCCTTTAGGTTTTACCCCAACAATGTTTTCATTAGTTTCGCTCACCTCTCGAAATCAAGCATTTTACAGCAGGTTGGAGCAGCCTGTATCTCAGCACAGGAATAAGGTAGGGAAGAATTCTAAGGATCATTTTGACTGCCTCCAGAAGTTAGATCAGATGGCAAATTGGATTTGGTGCTAGTCTTTCCCTTTAGGTTTTACCCCAACAATGTTTTCATTAGTTTCGCTCACTCTCGAAATCAAGCATTTTACAGCAGGGTTGGAGCAGCCTGTATCTCAGCACAGGAATAAGGTAGGGAAGAATTCTAAGGATCATTTTGACTGCCTCCAGAAGTTAGATCAGATGGCAAATTGGATTTGGGTGCTAGGTCTTTCCCTTTAGGTTTTACCCCCAACAATGTTTCATTAGTTTCGCTCACTCTCGAAATCAAGCATTTTACAGCAGGTTGGAGCAGCCTGTATCTCAGCACAGGAATAAGGTAGGGAAGAATTCTAAGGATCATTTTGACTGCCTCCAGAAGTTAGATCAGATGGCAAATTGGATTTGGTGCTAGGTCTTTCCCTTTAGGTTTTACCCCCAACAATGTTTTCATTAGTTTCGCTCACTCTCGAAATCAAGCATTTTACAGCAGGTTGGAGCAGCCTGTATCTCAGCACAGGAATAAGGTAGGGAAGAATTCTAAGGATCATTTTGACTGCCTCCAGAAGTTAGATCAGATGGCAAATTGAATTTGGTGCTAGGTCTTTCCCTTTAGGTTTTACCCCAACAATGTTTTCATTAGTTTCGCTCACTCTCGAAATCAAGCATTTTACAGCAGGTTGGAGCAGCCTGTATCTCAGCACAGGAATAAGGTAGGGAAGAATTCTAAGGCTCATTTTGACTGCCTCCAGAAGTTAGATCAGATGGCAAATTGGATTTGGTGCTAGGTCTTTCCCTTTAGGTTTTTACCCCAACAATGTTTTCATTAGTTTCGCTCACTCTCGAAATCAAGCATTTTACAGCAGGTTGGAGCAGCCTGTATCTCAGCACAGGAATAAGGTAGGGAAGAATTCTAAGGCTCATTTTGACTGCCTCCAGAAGTTAGATCAGATGGCAAATTGGATTTGGTGCTAGGTCTTTCCCTTTAGGTTTTACCCCAACAATGTTTTCATTAGTTTCGCTCACTCTCGAAATCAAGCATTTTACAGCAGGTTGGAGCAGCCTGTATCTCAGCACAGGAATAAGGTAGGGAAGAATTCTAAGGATCATTTTGACTGCCTCCAGAAGTTAGATCAGATGGCAAATTGGATTTGGTGCTAGGTCTTTCCCTTTAGGTTTTACCCCAACAATGTTTTCATTAGTTTCGCTCACTCTCGAAATCAAGCATTTTACAGCAGGTTGGAGCAGCCTGTATCTCAGCACAGGAATAAGGTAGGGAAGAATTCTAAGGCTCATTTTGACTGCCTCCAGAAGTTAGATCAGATGGCAAATTGGATTTGGTGCTTAGGTCTTTCCCTTTAGGTTTTACCCCAACAATGTTTTCATTAGTTTCGCTCACTCTCGAAATCAAGCATTTTACAGCAGGTTGGAGCAGCCTGTATCTCAGCACAGGAATAAGGTAGGGAAGAATTCTAAGGATCATTTTGACTGCCTCCAGAAGGTTAGATCAGATGGCAAATTGGATTTGGTGCTAGGTCTTTCCCTTTAGGTTTTACCCCCAACAATGTTTTCATTAGTTTCGCTCACTCTCGAAATCAAGCATTTTACAGCAGGTTGGAGCAGCCTGTATCTCAGCACAGGAATAAGGTAGGGAAGAATTCAAATGCTCATTTTGACTGCCTCCAGAAGTTAGATCAGATGGCAAATTGGATTTGGTGCTAGGTCTTTCCCTTTAGGTTTTACCCCAACAATGTTTTCATTAGTTTCGCTCACTCTCGAAATCAAGCATTTTACAGCAGGTTGGAGCAGCCCTGTATCTCAGCACAGGAATAAGGTAGGGAAGAATTCTAAGGATCATTTTGACTGCCTCCAGAAGTTAGATCAGATGGCAAATTGGATTTGGTGCTAGGTCTTTCCCTTTAGGTTTTACCCCAACAATGTTTTCATTAGTTTCGCTCACTCTCGAAATCAAGCATTTTACAGCAGGTTGGAGCAGCCTGTATCTCAGCACAGGAATAAGGTAGGGAAGAATTCTAAGGCTCATTTTGACTGCCTCCAGAAGTTAGATCAGATGGCAAATTGGATTTGGTGCTAGGTCTTTCCCTTTAGGTTTTACCCCAACAATGTTTTCATTAGTTTCGCTCACTCTCGAAATCAAGCATTTTACAGCAGGTTGGAGCAGCCTGTATCTCAGCACAGGAATAAGGTAGGGAAGAATTCTAAGGCTCATTTTGACTGCCTCCAGAAGTTAGATCAGATGGCAAATTGGATTTGGTGCTAGGTCTTTCCCTTTAGGTTTTACCCCAACAATGTTTTCATTAGTTTCGCTCACTCTCGAAATCAAGCATTTTACAGCAGGTTGGAGCAGCCCTGTATCTCAGCACAGGAATAAGGTAGGGAAGAATTCTAAGGATCATTTTGACTGCCTCCAGAAGTTAGATCAGATGGCAAATTGGATTTGGTGCTAGGTCTTTCCCCTTTAGGTTTTACCCCAACAATGTTTTCATTAGTTTCGCTCACTCTCGAAATCAAGCATTTTACAGCAGGTTGGAGCAGCCCTGTATCTCAGCACAGGAATA
>NW_027143537.1:0-56298 GCF_026170545.1 Melanerpes formicivorus | reverse complement strand
GTAAAACCTAAAGGGAAAGACCTAGCACCAAATCCAATTTGCCATCTGATCTAACTTCTGGAGGCAGTCAAAATGAGCCTTAGAATTCTTCCCTACCTTATTCCTGTGCTGAGATACAGGCTGCTCCAACCTGCTGTAAAATGCTTGATTTCGAGAGTGAGCGAAACTAATGAAAACATTGTTGGGGTAAAACCTAAAGGGAAAGACCTAGCACCAAATCCAATTTGCCATCTGATCTAACTTCTGGAGGCAGTCAAAATGAGCCTTAGAATTCTTCCCTACCTTATTCCTGTGCTGAGATACAGGCTGCTCCAACCTGCTGTAAAATGCTTGATTTCGAGAGTGAGCGAAGCTAATGAAAACATTGTTGGGGTAAAACCTAAAGGGAAAGACCTAGCACCAAATCCAATTTGCCATCTGATCTAACTTCTGGAGGCAGTCAAAATGAGCCTTAGAATTCTTCCCTACCTTATTCCTGTGCTGAGATACAGGCTGCTCCAACCTGCTGTAAAATGCTTGATTTCGAGAGTGAGCGAAACTAATGAAAACATTGTTGGGGTAAAACCTAAAGGGAAAGACCTAGCACCAAATCCAATTTGCCATCTGATCTAACTTCTGGAGGCAGTCAAAATGAGCCTTAGAATTCTTCCCTACCTTATTCCTGTGCTGAGATACAGGCTGCTCCAACCTGCTGTAAAATGCTTGATTTCGAGAGTGAGCGAAACTAATGAAAACATTGTTGGGGTAAAACCTAAAGGGAAAGACCTAGCACCAAATCCAATTTGCCATCTGATCTAACTTCTGGAGGCAGTCAAAATGAGCCTTAGAATTCTTCCCTACCTTATTCCTGTGCTGAGATACAGGCTGCTCCAACCTGCTGTAAAATGCTTGATTTCGAGAGTGAGCGAAACTAATGAAAACATTGTTGGGGTAAAACCTAAAGGGAAAGACCTAGCACCAAATCCAATTTGCCATCTGATCTAACTTCTGGAGGCAGTCAAAATGAGCCTTAGAATTCTTCCCTACCTTATTCCTGTGCTGAGATACAGGCTGCTCCAACCTGCTGTAAAATGCTTGATTTCGAGAGTGAGCGAAACTAATGAAAACATTGTTGGGGTAAAACCTAAAGGGAAAGACCTAGCACCAAATCCAATTTGCCATCTGATCTAACTTCTGGAGGCAGTCAAAATGAGCCTTAGAATTCTTCCCTACCTTATTCCTGTGCTGAGATACAGGCTGCTCCAACCTGCTGTAAAATGCTTGATTTCGAGAGTGAGCGAAACTAATGAAAACATTGTTGGGGTAAAACCTAAAGGGAAAGACCTAGCACCAAATCCAATTTGCCATCTGATCTAACTTCTGGAGGCAGTCAAAATGAGCCTTAGAATTCTTCCCTACCTTATTCCTGTGCTGAGATACAGGCTGCTCCAACCTGCTGTAAAATGCTTGATTTCGAGAGTGAGCGAAACTAATGAAAACATTGTTGGGGTAAAACCTAAAGGGAAAGACCTAGCACCAAATCCAATTTGCCATCTGATCTAACTTCTGGAGGCAGTCAAAATGAGCCTTAGAATTCTTCCCTACCTTATTCCTGTGCTGAGATACAGGCTGCTCCAACCTGCTGTAAAATGCTTGATTTCGAGAGTGAGCGAAACTAATGAAAACATTGTTGGGGTAAAACCTAAAGGGAAAGACCTAGCACCAAATCCAATTTGCCATCTGATCTAACTTCTGGAGGCAGTCAAAATGATCCTTAGAATTCTTCCCTACCTTATTCCTGTGCTGAGATGCAGGCTGCTCCAACCTGCTGTAAAATGCTTGATTTCGAGAGTGAGCGAAACTAATGAAAACATTGTTGGGGTAAAACCTAAAGGGAAAGACCTAGCACCAAATCCAATTTGCCATCTGATCTAACTTCTGGAGGCAGTCAAAATGAGCCTTAGAATTCTTCCCTACCTTATTCCTGTGCTGAGATACAGGCTGCTCCAACCTGCTGTAAAATGCTTGATTTCGAGAGTGAGCGAAACTAATGAAAACATTGTTGGGGTAAAACCTAAAGGGAAAGACCTAGCACCAAATCCAATTTGCCATCTGATCTAACTTCTGTAGGCAGTCAAAATGAGCCTTAGAATTCTTCCCTACCTTATTCCTGTGCTGAGATACAGGCTGCTCCAACCTGCTGTAAAATGCTTGATTTCGAGAGTGAGCGAAACTAATGAAAACATTGTTGGGGTAAAACCTAAAGGGAAAGACCTAGCACCAAATCCAATTTGCCATCTGATCTAACTTCTGGAGGCAGTCAAAATGATCCTTAGAATTCTTCCCTACCTTATTCCTGTGCTGAGATACAGGCTGCTCCAACCTGCTGTAAAATGCTTGATTTCGAGAGTGAGCGAAACTAATGAAAACATTGTTGGGGTAAAACCTAAAGGGAAAGACCTAGCACCAAATCCAATTTGCCATCTGATCTAACTTCTGGAGGCAGTCAAAATGATCCTTAGAATTCTTCCCTACCTTATTCCTGTGCTGAGATACAGGCTGCTCCAACCTGCTGTAAAATGCTTGATTTCGAGAGTGAGCGAAACTAATGAAAACATTGTTGGGGTAAAACCTAAAGGGAAAGACCTAGCACCAAATCCAATTTGCCATCTGATCTAACTTCTGGAGGCAGTCAAAATGAGCCTTAGAATTCTTCCCTACCTTATTCCTGTGCTGAGATACAGGCTGCTCCAACCTGCTGTAAAATGCTTGATTTCGAGAGTGAGCGAAACTAATGAAAACATTGTTGGGGTAAAACCTAAAGGGAAAGACCTAGCACCAAATCCAATTTGCCATCTGATCTAACTTCTGGAGGCAGTCAAAATGAGCCTTAGAATTCTTCCCTACCTTATTCCTGTGCTGAGATACAGGCTGCTCCAACCTGCTGTAAAATGCTTGATTTCGAGAGTGAGCGAAACTAATGAAAACATTGTTGGGGTAAAACCTAAAGGGAAAGACCTAGCACCAAATCCAATTTGCCATCTGATCTAACTTCTGGAGGCAGTCAAAATGAGCCTTAGAATTCTTCCCTACCTTATTCCTGTGCTGAGATACAGGCTGCTCCAACCTGCTGTAAAATGCTTGATTTCGGGAGTGAGCGAAACTAATGAAAACATTGTTGGGGTAAAACCTAAAGGGAAAGACCTAGCACCAAATCCAATTTGCCATCTGATCTAACTTCTGGAGGCAGTCAAAATGAGCCTTAGAATTCTTCCCTACCTTATTCCTGTGCTGAGATACAGGCTGCTCCAACCTGCTGTAAAATGCTTCATTTCGAGAGTGAGCGAAACTAATGAAAACATTGTTGGGGTAAAACCTAAAGGGAAAGACCTAGCACCAAATCCAATTTGCCATCTGATCTAACTTCTGGAGGCAGTCAAAATGATCCTTAGAATTCTTCCCTACCTTATTCCTGTGCTGAGATACAGGCTGCTCCAACCTGCTGTAAAATGCTTGATTTCGAGAGTGAGCGAAACTAATGAAAACATTGTTGGGGTAAAACCTAAAGGGAAAGACCTAGCACCAAATCCAATTTGCCATCTGATCTAACTTCTGGAGGCAGTCAAAATGAGCCTTAGAATTCTTCCCTACCTTATTCCTGTGCTGAGATACAGGCTGCTCCAACCTGCTGTAAAATGCTTGATTTCGAGAGTGAGCGAAACTAATGAAAACATTGTTGGGGTAAAACCTAAAGGGAAAGACCTAGCACCAAATCCAATTTGCCATCTGATCTAACTTCTGGAGGCAGTCAAAATGAGCCTTAGAATTCTTCCCTACCTTATTCCTGTGCTGAGATACAGGCTGCTCCAACCTGCTGTAAAATGCTTGATTTCGAGAGTGAGCGAAACTAATGAAAACATTGTTGGGGTAAAACCTAAAGGGAAAGACCTAGCACCAAATCCAATTTGCCATCTGATCTAACTTCTGGAGGCAGTCAAAATGAGCCTTAGAATTCTTCCCTACCTTATTCCTGTGCTGAGATACAGGCTGCTCCAACCTGCTGTAAAATGCTTGATTTCGAGAGTGAGCGAAACTAATGAAAATATTGTTGGGGTAAAACCTAAAGGGAAAGACCTAGCACCAAATCCAATTTGCCATCTGATCTAACTTCTGGAGGCAGTCAAAATGAGCCTTAGAATTCTTCCCTACCTTATTCCTGTGCTGAGATACAGGCTGCTCCAACCTGCTGTAAAATGCTTGATTTCGAGAGTGAGCGAAACTAATGAAAACATTGTTGGGGTAAAACCTAAAGGGAAAGACCTAGCACCAAATCCAATTTGCCATCTGATCTAACTTCTGGAGGCAGTCAAAATGAGCCTTTGAATTCTTCCCTACCTTATTCCTGTGCTGAGATACAGGCTGCTCCAACCTGCTGTAAAATGCTTGATTTCGAGAGTGAGCGAAACTAATGAAAACATTGTTGGGGTAAAACCTAAAGGGAAAGACCTAGCACCAAATCCAATTTGCCATCTGATCTAACTTCTGGAGGCAGTCAAAATGAGCCTTAGAATTCTTCCCTACCTTATTCCTGTGCTGAGATACAGGCTGCTCCAACCTGCTGTAAAATGCTTGATTTCGAGAGTGAGCGAAACTAATGAAAACATTGTTGGGGTAAAACCTAAAGGGAAAGACCTAGCACCAAATCCAATTTGCCATCTGATCTAACTTCTGGAGGCAGTCAAAATGAGCCTTAGAATTCTTCCCTACCTTATTCCTGTGCTGAGATACAGGCTGCTCCAACCTGCTGTAAAATGCTTGATTTCGAGAGTGAGCGAAACTAATGAAAACATTGTTGGGGTAAAACCTAAAGGGAAAGACCTAGCACCAAATCCAATTTGCCATCTGATCTAACTTCTGGAGGCAGTCAAAATGATCCTTAGAATTCTTCCCTACCTATTCCTGTGCTGAGATACAGGCTGCTCCAACCTGCTGTAAAATGCTTGATTTCGAGAGTGAGCGAAACTAATGAAAACATTGTTGGGGTAAAACCTAAAGGGAAAGACCTAGCACCAAATCCAATTTGCCATCTGATCTAACTTCTGGAGGCAGTCAAAATGAGCCTTAGAATTCTTCCCTACCTTATTCCTGTGCTGAGATACAGGCTGCTCCAACCTGCTGTAAAATGCTTGATTTCGAGAGTGAGCGAAACTAATGAAAACATTGTTGGGGTAAAACCTAAAGGGAAAGACCTAGCACCAAATCCAATTTGCCATCTGATCTAACTTCTGGAGGCAGTCAAAATGAGCCTTAGAATTCTTCCCTACCTTATTCCTGTGCTGAGATACAGGCTGCTCCAACCTGCTGTAAAATGCTTGATTTCGAGAGTGAGCGAAACTAATGAAAACATTGTTGGGGTAAAACCTAAAGGGAAAGACCTAGCACCAAATCCAATTTGCCATCTGATCTAACTTCTGGAGGCAGTCAAAATGATCCTTAGAATTCTTCCCTACCTTATTCCTGTGCTGAGATACAGGCTGCTCCAACCTGCTGTAAAATGCTTGATTTCGAGAGTGAGCGAAACTAATGAAAACATTGTTGGGGTAAAACCTAAAGGGAAAGACCTAGCACCAAATCCAATTTGCCATCTGATCTAACTTCTGGAGGCAGTCAAAATGATCCTTAGAATTCTTCCCTACCTTATTCCTGTGCTGAGATGCAGGCTGCTCCAACCTGCTGTAAAATGCTTGATTTCGAGAGTGAGCGAAACTAATGAAAACATTGTTGGGGTAAAACCTAAAGGGAAAGACCTAGCACCAAATCCAATTTGCCATCTGATCTAACTTCTGGAGGCAGTCAAAATGAGCCTTAGAATTCTTCCCTACCTTATTCCTGTGCTGAGATACAGGCTGCTCCAACCTGCTGTAAAATGCTTGATTTCGAGAGTGAGCGAAACTAATGAAAACATTGTTGGGGTAAAACCTAAAGGGAAAGACCTAGCACCAAATCCAATTTGCCATCTGATCTAACTTCTGTAGGCAGTCAAAATGAGCCTTAGAATTCTTCCCTACCTTATTCCTGTGCTGAGATACAGGCTGCTCCAACCTGCTGTAAAATGCTTGATTTCGAGAGTGAGCGAAACTAATGAAAACATTGTTGGGGTAAAACCTAAAGGGAAAGACCTAGCACCAAATCCAATTTGCCATCTGATCTAACTTCTGGAGGCAGTCAAAATGATCCTTAGAATTCTTCCCTACCTTATTCCTGTGCTGAGATACAGGCTGCTCCAACCTGCTGTAAAATGCTTGATTTCGAGAGTGAGCGAAACTAATGAAAACATTGTTGGGGTAAAACCTAAAGGGAAAGACCTAGCACCAAATCCAATTTGCCATCTGATCTAACTTCTGGAGGCAGTCAAAATGAGCCTTAGAATTCTTCCCTACCTTATTCCTGTGCTGAGATACAGGCTGCTCCAACCTGCTGTAAAATGCTTGATTTCGAGAGTGAGCGAAACTAATGAAAACATTGTTGGGGTAAAACCTAAAGGGAAAGACCTAGCACCAAATCCAATTTGCCATCTGATCTAACTTCTGGAGGCAGTCAAAATGAGCCTTAGAATTCTTCCCTACCTTATTCCTGTGCTGAGATACAGGCTGCTCCAACCTGCTGTAAAATGCTTGATTTCGAGAGTGAGCGAAACTAATGAAAACATTGTTGGGGTAAAACCTAAAGGGAAAGACCTAGCACCAAATCCAATTTGCCATCTGATCTAACTTCTGGAGGCAGTCAAAATGATCCTTAGAATTCTTCCCTACCTTATTCCTGTGCTGAGATACAGGCTGCTCCAACCTGCTGTAAAATGCTTGATTTCGAGAGTGAGTGAAACTAATGAAAACATTGTTGGGGTAAAACCTAAAGGGAAAGACCTAGCACCAAATCCAATTTGCCATCTGATCTAACTTCTGGAGGCAGTCAAAATGAGCCTTAGAATTCTTCCCTACCTTATTCCTGTGCTGAGATACAGGCTGCTCCAACCTGCTGTAAAATGCTTGATTTCGGGAGTGAGCGAAACTAATGAAAACATTGTTGGGGTAAAACCTAAAGGGAAAGACCTAGCACCAAATCCAATTTGCCATCTGATCTAACTTCTGGAGGCAGTCAAAATGAGCCTTAGAATTCTTCCCTACCTTATTCCTGTGCTGAGATACAGGCTGCTCCAACCTGCTGTAAAATGCTTGATTTCGAGAGTGAGCGAAACTAATGAAAACATTGTTGGGGTAAAACCTAAAGGGAAAGACCTAGCACCAAATCCAATTTGCCATCTGATCTAACTTCTGGAGGCAGTCAAAATGATCCTTAGAATTCTTCCCTACCTTATTCCTGTGCTGAGATACAGGCTGCTCCAACCTGCTGTAAAATGCTTGATTTCGAGAGTGAGCGAAACTAATGAAAACATTGTTGGGGTAAAACCTAAAGGGAAAGACCTAGCACCAAATCCAATTTGCCATCTGATCTAACTTCTGGAGGCAGTCAAAATGAGCCTTAGAATTCTTCCCTACCTTATTCCTGTGCTGAGATACAGGCTGCTCCAACCTGCTGTAAAATGCTTGATTTCGAGAGTGAGCGAAACTAATGAAAACATTGTTGGGGTAAAACCTAAAGGGAAAGACCTAGCACCAAATCCAATTTGCCATCTGATCTAACTTCTGGAGGCAGTCAAAATGAGCCTTAGAATTCTTCCCTACCTTATTCCTGTGCTGAGATACAGGCTGCTCCAACCTGCTGTAAAATGCTTGATTTCGAGAGTGAGCGAAACTAATGAAAACATTGTTGGGGTAAAACCTAAAGGGAAAGACCTAGCACCAAATCCAATTTGCCATCTGATCTAACTTCTGGAGGCAGTCAAAATGAGCCTTAGAATTCTTCCCTACCTTATTCCTGTGCTGAGATACAGGCTGCTCCAACCTGCTGTAAAATGCTTGATTTCGAGAGTGAGCGAAACTAATGAAAACATTGTTGGGGTAAAACCTAAAGGGAAAGACCTAGCACCAAATCCAATTTGCCATCTGATCTAACTTCTGGAGGCAGTCAAAATGAGCCTTAGAATTCTTCCCTACCTTATTCCTGTGCTGAGATACAGGCTGCTCCAACCTGCTGTAAAATGCTTGATTTCGAGAGTGAGCGAAACTAATGAAAACATTGTTGGGGTAAAACCTAAAGGGAAAGACCTAGCACCAAATCCAATTTGCCATCTGATCTAACTTCTGGAGGCAGTCAAAATGAGCCTTTGAATTCTTCCCTACCTTATTCCTGTGCTGAGATACAGGCTGCTCCAACCTGCTGTAAAATGCTTGATTTCGAGAGTGAGCGAAACTAATGAAAACATTGTTGGGGTAAAACCTAAAGGGAAAGACCTAGCACCAAATCCAATTTGCCATCTGATCTAACTTCTGGAGGCAGTCAAAATGAGCCTTAGAATTCTTCCCTACCTTATTCCTGTGCTGAGATACAGGCTGCTCCAACCTGCTGTAAAATGCTTGATTTCGAGAGTGAGCGAAACTAATGAAAACATTGTTGGGGTAAAACCTAAAGGGAAAGACCTAGCACCAAATCCAATTTGCCATCTGATCTAACTTCTGGAGGCAGTCAAAATGAGCCTTAGAATTCTTCCCTACCTTATTCCTGTGCTGAGATACAGGCTGCTCCAACCTGCTGTAAAATGCTTGATTTCGAGAGTGAGCGAAACTAATGAAAACATTGTTGGGGTAAAACCTAAAGGGAAAGACCTAGCACCAAATCCAATTTGCCATCTGATCTAACTTCTGGAGGCAGTCAAAATGATCCTTAGAATTCTTCCCTACCTATTCCTGTGCTGAGATACAGGCTGCTCCAACCTGCTGTAAAATGCTTGATTTCGAGAGTGAGCGAAACTAATGAAAACATTGTTGGGGTAAAACCTAAAGGGAAAGACCTAGCACCAAATCCAATTTGCCATCTGATCTAACTTCTGGAGGCAGTCAAAATGATCCTTAGAATTCTTCCCTACCTTATTCCTGTGCTGAGATACAGGCTGCTCCAACCTGCTGTAAAATGCTTGATTTCGAGAGTGAGCGAAACTAATGAAAACATTGTTGGGGTAAAACCTAAAGGGAAAGACCTAGCACCAAATCCAATTTGCCATCTGATCTAACTTCTGGAGGCAGTCAAAATGAGCCTTAGAATTCTTCCCTACCTTATTCCTGTGCTGAGATACAGGCTGCTCCAACCTGCTGTAAAATGCTTGATTTCGAGAGTGAGCGAAACTAATGAAAACATTGTTGGGGTAAAACCTAAAGGGAAAGACCTAGCACCAAATCCAATTTGCCATCTGATCTAACTTCTGGAGGCAGTCAAAATGAGCCTTAGAATTCTTCCCTACCTTATTCCTGTGCTGAGATACAGGCTGCTCCAACCTGCTGTAAAATGCTTGATTTCGAGAGTGAGCGAAACTAATGAAAACATTGTTGGGGTAAAACCTAAAGGGAAAGACCTAGCACCAAATCCAATTTGCCATCTGATCTAACTTCTGGAGGCAGTCAAAATGA
Organism: Melanerpes formicivorus; assembly: GCF_026170545.1. Lineage (NCBI taxonomy): Eukaryota > Metazoa > Chordata > Aves > Piciformes > Picidae > Melanerpes > Melanerpes formicivorus. The sequence goes on along the minus strand of NW_027143537.1, from coordinate 46,738 downwards.
GCCTTAGAATTCTTCCCTACCTTATTCCTGTGCTGAGATACAGGCTGCTCCAACCTGCTGTAAAATGCTTGATTTCGAGAGTGAGCGAAACTAATGAAAACATTGTTGGGGTAAAACCTAAAGGGAAAGACCTAGCACCAAATCCAATTTGCCATCTGATCTAACTTCTGGAGGCAGTCAAAATGAGCCTTAGAATTCTTCCCTACCTTATTCCTGTGCTGAGATACAGGCTGCTCCAACCTGCTGTAAAATGCTTGATTTCGAGAGTGAGCGAAACTAATGAAAACATTGTTGGGGTAAAACCTAAAGGGAAAGACCTAGCACCAAATCCAATTTGCCATCTGATCTAACTTCTGGAGGCAGTCAAAATGATCCTTAGAATTCTTCCCTACCTATTCCTGTGCTGAGATACAGGCTGCTCCAACCTGCTGTAAAATGCTTGATTTCGAGAGTGAGCGAAACTAATGAAAACATTGTTGGGGTAAAACCTAAAGGGAAAGACCTAGCACCAAATCCAATTTGCCATCTGATCTAACTTCTGGAGGCAGTCAAAATGATCCTTAGAATTCTTCCCTACCTTATTCCTGTGCTGAGATACAGGCTGCTCCAACCTGCTGTAAAATGCTTGATTTCGAGAGTGAGCGAAACTAATGAAAACATTGTTGGGGTAAAACCTAAAGGGAAAGACCTAGCACCAAATCCAATTTGCCATCTGATCTAACTTCTGGAGGCAGTCAAAATGAGCCTTAGAATTCTTCCCTACCTTATTCCTGTGCTGAGATACAGGCTGCTCCAACCTGCTGTAAAATGCTTGATTTCGAGAGTGAGCGAAACTAATGAAAACATTGTTGGGGTAAAACCTAAAGGGAAAGACCTAGCACCAAATCCAATTTGCCATCTGATCTAACTTCTGGAGGCAGTCAAAATGAGCCTTAGAATTCTTCCCTACCTTATTCCTGTGCTGAGATACAGGCTGCTCCAACCTGCTGTAAAATGCTTGATTTCGAGAGTGAGCGAAACTAATGAAAACATTGTTGGGGTAAAACCTAAAGGGAAAGACCTAGCACCAAATCCAATTTGCCATCTGATCTAACTTCTGGAGGCAGTCAAAATGAGCCTTAGAATTCTTCCCTACCTTATTCCTGTGCTGAGATACAGGCTGCTCCAACCTGCTGTAAAATGCTTGATTTCGAGAGTGAGCGAAACTAATGAAAACATTGTTGGGGTAAAACCTAAAGGGAAAGACCTAGCACCAAATCCAATTTGCCATCTGATCTAACTTCTGGAGGCAGTCAAAATGAGCCTTAGAATTCTTCCCTACCTTATTCCTGTGCTGAGATACAGGCTGCTCCAACCTGCTGTAAAATGCTTGATTTCGAGAGTGAGCGAAACTAATGAAAACATTGTTGGGGTAAAACCTAAAGGGAAAGACCTAGCACCAAATCCAATTTGCCATCTGATCTAACTTCTGGAGGCAGTCAAAAATGAGCCATAGAATTCTTCCCTACCTTATTCCTGTGCTGAGATACAGGCTGCTCCAACCTGCTGTAAAATGCTTGATTTCGAGAGTGAGCGAAACTAATGAAAACATTGTTGGGGTAAAACCTAAAGGGAAAGACCTAGCACCAAATCCAATTTGCCATCTGATCTAACTTCTGGAGGCAGTCAAAATGAGCCTTAGAATTCTTCCCTACCTTATTCCTGTGCTGAGATACAGGCTGCTCCAACCTGCTGTAAAATGCTTGATTTCGAGAGTGAGCGAAACTAATGAAAACATTGTTGGGGTAAAACCTAAAGGAAAAGACCTAGCACCAAATCCAATTTGCCATCTGATCTAACTTCTGGAGGCAGTCAAAATGAGCCTTAGAATTCTTCCCTACCTTATTCCTGTGCTGAGATACAGGCTGCTCCAACCTGCTGTAAAATGCTTGATTTCGAGAGTGAGCGAAACTAATGAAAACATTGTTGGGGTAAAACCTAAAGGGAAAGACCTAGCACCAAATCCAATTTGCCATCTGATCTAACTTCTGGAGGCAGTCAAAATGAGCCTTAGAATTCTTCCCTACCTTATTCCTGTGCTGAGATACAGGCTGCTCCAACCTGCTGTAAAATGCTTGATTTCGAGAGTGAGCGAAACTAATGAAAACATTGTTGGGGTAAAACCTAAAGGGAAAGACCTAGCACCAAATCCAATTTGCCATCTGATCTAACTTCTGGAGGCAGTCAAAATGAGCCTTAGAATTCTTCCCTACCTTATTCCTGTGCTGAGATACAGGCTGCTCCAACCTGCTGTAAAATGCTTGATTTCGAGAGTGAGCGAAACTAATGAAAACATTGTTGGGGTAAAACCTAAAGGGAAAGACCTAGCACCAAATCCAATTTGCCATCTGATCTAACTTCTGGAGGCAGTCAAAATGAGCCTTAGAATTCTTCCCTACCTTATTCCTGTGCTGAGATACAGGCTGCTCCAACCTGCTGTAAAATGCTTGATTTCGAGAGTGAGCGAAACTAATGAAAACATTGTTGGGGTAAAACCTAAAGGGAAAGACCTAGCACCAAATCCAATTTGCCATCTGATCTAACTTCTGGAGGCAGTCAAAATGAGCCTTAGAATTCTTCCCTACCTTATTCCTGTGCTGAGATACAGGCTGCTCCAACCTGCTGTAAAATGCTTGATTTCGAGAGTGAGCGAAACTAATGAAAACATTGTTGGGGTAAAACCTAAAGGGAAAGACCTAGCACCAAATCCAATTTGCCATCTGATCTAACTTCTGGAGGCAGTCAAAATGAGCCTTAGAATTCTTCCCTACCTTATTCCTGTGCTGAGATACAGGCTGCTCCAACCTGCTGTAAAATGCTTGATTTCGAGAGTGAGCGAAACTAATGAAAACATTGTTGGGGTAAAACCTAAAGGGAAAGACCTAGCACCAAATCCAATTTGCCATCTGATCTAACTTCTGGAGGCAGTCAAAATGAGCCTTAGAATTCTTCCCTACCTTATTCCTGTGCTGAGATACAGGCTGCTCCAACCTGCTGTAAAATGCTTGATTTCGGGAGTGAGCGAAACTAATGAAAACATTGTTGGGGTAAAAACCTAAAGGGAAAGACCTAGCACCAAATCCAATTTGCCATCTGATCTAACTTCTGGAGGCAGTCAAAATGAGCCTTAGAATTCTTCCCTACCTTATTCCTGTGCTGAGATACAGGCTGCTCCAACCTGCTGTAAAATGCTTGATTTCGAGAGTGAGCGAAACTAATGAAAACATTGTTGGGGTAAAACCTAAAGGGAAAGACCTAGCACCAAATCCAATTTGCCATCTGATCTAACTTCTGGAGGCAGTCAAAATGAGCCTTAGAATTCTTCCCTACCTTATTCCTGTGCTGAGATACAGGCTGCTCCAACCTGCTGTAAAATGCTTGATTTCGAGAGTGAGCGAAACTAATGAAAACATTGTTGGGGTAAAACCTAAAGGGAAAGACCTAGCACCAAATCCAATTTGCCATCTGATCTAACTTCTGGAGGCAGTCAAAATGAGCCTTAGAATTCTTCCCTACCTTATTCCTGTGCTGAGATACAGGCTGCTCCAACCTGCTGTAAAATGCTTGATTTCGAGAGTGAGCGAAACTAATGAAAACATTGTTGGGGTAAAACCTAAAGGGAAAGACCTAGCACCAAATCCAATTTGCCATCTGATCTAACTTCTGGAGGCAGTCAAAATGAGCCTTAGAATTCTTCCCTACCTTATTCCTGTGCTGAGATACAGGCTGCTCCAACCTGCTGTAAAATGCTTGATTTCGAGAGTGAGCGAAACTAATGAAAACAATTGTTGGGGTAAAACCTAAAGGGAAAGACCTAGCACCAAATCCAATTTGCCATCTGATCTAACTTCTGGAGGCAGTCAAAATGAGCCTTAGAATTCTTCCCTACCTTATTCCTGTGCTGAGATACAGGCTGCTCCAACCTGCTGTAAAATGCTTGATTTCGAGAGTGAGCGAAACTAATGAAAACATTGTTGGGGTAAAACCTAAAGGGAAAGACCTAGCACCAAATCCAATTTGCCATCTGATCTAACTTCTGGAGGCAGTCAAAATGAGCCTTAGAATTCTTCCCTACCTTATTCCTGTGCTGAGATACAGGCTGCTCCAACCTGCTGTAAAATGCTTGATTTCGAGAGTGAGCGAAACTAATGAAAACATTGTTGGGGTAAAACCTAAAGGGAAAGACCTAGCACCAAATCCAATTTGCCATCTGATCTAACTTCTGGAGGCAGTCAAAATGAGCCTTAGAATTCTTCCCTACCTTATTCCTGTGCTGAGATACAGGCTGCTCCAACCTGCTGTAAAATGCTTGATTTCGAGAGTGAGCGAAACTAATGAAAACATTGTTGGGGTAAAACCTAAAGGGAAAGACCTAGCACCAAATCCAATTTGCCATCTGATCTAACTTCTGGAGGCAGTCAAAATGATCCTTAGAATTCTTTCCTACCTTATTCCTGTGCTGAGATACAGGCTGCTCCAACCTGCTGTAAAATGCTTGATTTCGAGAGTGAGCGAAACTAATGAAAACATTGTTGGGGTAAAACCTAAAGGGAAAGACCTAGCACCAAATCCAATTTGCCATCTGATCTAACTTCTGGAGGCAGTCAAAATGAGCATTTGAATTCTTCCCTACCTTATTCCTGTGCTGAGATACAGGCTGCTCCAACCTGCTGTAAAATGCTTGATTTCGAGAGTGAGCGAAACTAATGAAAACATTGTTGGGGTAAAACCTAAAGGGAAAGACCTAGCACCAAATCCAATTTGCCATCTGATCTAACTTCTGGAGGCAGTCAAAATGAGCCTTAGAATTCTTCCCTACCTTATTCCTGTGCTGAGATACAGGCTGCTCCAACCTGCTGTAAAATGCTTGATTTCGAGAGTGAGCGAAACTAATGAAAACATTGTTGGGGTAAAACCTAAAGGGAAAGACCTAGCACCAAATCCAATTTGCCATCTGATCTAACTTCTGGAGGCAGTCAAAATGAGCCTTAGAATTCTTCCCTACCTTATTCCTGTGCTGAGATACAGGCTGCTCCAACCTGCTGTAAAATGCTTGATTTCGAGAGTGAGCGAAACTAATGAAAACATTGTTGGGGTAAAACCTAAAGGGAAAGACCTAGCACCAAATCCAATTTGCCATCTGATCTAACTTCTGGAGGCAGTCAAAATGAGCCTTAGAATTCTTCCCTACCTTATTCCTGTGCTGAGATACAGGCTGCTCCAACCTGCTGTAAAATGCTTGATTTCGAGAGTGAGCGAAACTAATGAAAACATTGTTGGGGTAAAACCTAAAGGGAAAGACCTAGCACCAAATCCAATTTGCCATCTGATCTAACTTCTGGAGGCAGTCAAAATGAGCCTTAGAATTCTTCCCTACCTTATTCCTGTGCTGAGATACAGGCTGCTCCAACCTGCTGTAAAATGCTTGATTTCGAGAGTGAGCGAAACTAATGAAAACATTGTTGGGGTAAAACCTAAAGGGAAAGACCTAGCACCAAATCCAATTTGCCATCTGATCTAACTTCTGGAGGCAGTCAAAATGAGCCTTAGAATTCTTCCCTACCTTATTCCTGTGCTGAGATACAGGCTGCTCCAACCTGCTGTAAAATGCTTGATTTCGAGAGTGAGCGAAACTAATGAAAACATTGTTGGGGTAAAACCTAAAGGGAAAGACCTAGCACCAAATCCAATTTGCCATCTGATCTAACTTCTGGAGGCAGTCAAAATGAGCCTTAGAATTCTTCCCTACCTTATTCCTGTGCTGAGATACAGGCTGCTCCAACCTGCTGTAAAATGCTTGATTTCGAGAGTGAGCGAAACTAATGAAAACATTGTTGGGGTAAAACCTAAAGGGAAAGACCTAGCACCAAATCCAATTTGCCATCTGATCTAACTTCTGGAGGCAGTCAAAATGATCCTTAGAATTCTTCCCTACCTTATTCCTGTGCTGAGATACAGGCTGCTCCAACCTGCTGTAAAATGCTTGATTTCGAGAGTGAGCGAAACTAATGAAAACATTGTTGGGGTAAAACCTAAAGGGAAAGACCTAGCACCAAATCCAATTTGCCATCTGATCTAACTTCTGGAGGCAGTCAAAATGATCCTTAGAATTCTTCCCTACCTTATTCCTGTGCTGAGATACAGGCTGCTCCAACCTGCTGTAAAATGCTTGATTTCGAGAGTGAGCGAAACTAATGAAAACATTGTTGGGGTAAAACCTAAAGGGAAAGACCTAGCACCAAATCCAATTTGCCATCTGATCTAACTTCTGGAGGCAGTCAAAATGAGCATTTGAGTTCTTCCCTACCTTATTCCTGTGCTGAGATACAGGCTGCTCCAACCTGCTGTAAAATGCTTGATTTCGAGAGTGAGCGAAACTAATGAAAACATTGTTGGGGTAAAACCTAAAGGGAAAGACCTAGCACCAAATCCAATTTGCCATCTGATCTAACTTCTGGAGGCAGTCAAAATGAGCCTTAGAATTCTTCCCTACCTTATTCCTGTGCTGAGATACAGGCTGCTCCAACCTGCTGTAAAATGCTTGATTTCGAGAGTGAGCGAAACTAATGAAAACATTGTTGGGGTAAAACCTAAAGGGAAAGACCTAGCACCAAATCCAATTTGCCATCTGATCTAACTTCTGGAGGCAGTCAAAATGATCCTTAGAATTCTTCCCTACCTTATTCCTGTGCTGAGATACAGGCTGCTCCAACCTGCTGTAAAATGCTTGATTTCGAGAGTGAGCGAAACTAATGAAAACATTGTTGGGGTAAAACCTAAAGGGAAAGACCTAGCACCAAATCCAATTTGCCATCTGATCTAACTTCTGGAGGCAGTCAAAATGAGCCTTAGAATTCTTCCCTACCTTATTCCTGTGCTGAGATACAGGCTGCTCCAACCTGCTGTAAAATGCTTGATTTCGAGAGTGAGCGAAACTAATGAAAACATTGTTGGGGTAAAACCTAAAGGGAAAGACCTAGCACCAAATCCAATTTGCCATCTGATCTAACTTCTGGAGGCAGTCAAAATGAGCCTTAGAATTCTTCCCTACCTTATTCCTGTGCTGAGATACAGGCTGCTCCAACCTGCTGTAAAATGCTTGATTTCGAGAGTGAGCGAAACTAATGAAAACATTGTTGGGGTAAAACCTAAAGGGAAAGACCTAGCACCAAATCCAATTTGCCATCTGATCTAACTTCTGGAGGCAGTCAAAATGAGCCTTAGAATTCTTCCCTACCTTATTCCTGTGCTGAGATACAGGCTGCTCCAACCTGCTGTAAAATGCTTGATTTCAAGAGTGAGCGAAACTAATGAAAACATTGTTGGGGTAAAACCTAAAGGGAAAGACCTAGCACCAAATCCAATTTGCCATCTGATCTAACTTCTGGAGGCAGTCAAAATGATCCTTAGAATTCTTCCCTACCTTATTCCTGTGCTGAGATACAGGCTGCTCCAACCTGCTGTAAAATGCTTGATTTCGAGAGTGAGCGAAACTAATGAAAACATTGTTGGGGTAAAACCTAAAGGGAAAGACCTAGCACCAAATCCAATTTGCCATCTGATCTAACTTCTGGAGGCAGTCAAAATGAGCCTTAGAATTCTTCCCTACCTTATTCCTGTGCTGAGATACAGGCTGCTCCAACCTGCTGTAAAATGCTTGATTTCGAGAGTGAGCGAAACTAATGAAAACATTGTTGGGGTAAAACCTAAAGGGAAAGACCTAGCACCAAATCCAATTTGCCATCTGATCTAACTTCTGGAGGCAGTCAAAATGAGCCTTAGAATTCTTCCCTACCTATTCCTGTGCTGAGATACAGGCTGCTCCAACCTGCTGTAAAATGCTTGATTTCGAGAGTGAGCGAAACTAATGAAAACATTGTTGGGGTAAAACCTAAAGGGAAAGACCTAGCACCAAATCCAATTTGCCATCTGATCTAACTTCTGGAGGCAGTCAAAATGAGCCTTAGAATTCTTCCCTACCTTATTCCTGTGCTGAGATACAGGCTGCTCCAACCTGCTGTAAAATGCTTGATTTCGAGAGTGAGCGAAACTAATGAAAACATTGTTGGGGTAAAACCTAAAGGGAAAGACCTAGCACCAAATCCAATTTGCCATCTGATCTAACTTCTGGAGGCAGTCAAAATGAGCCTTAGAATTCTTCCCTACCTTATTCCTGTGCTGAGATACAGGCTGCTCCAACCTGCTGTAAAATGCTTGATTTCGAGAGTGAGCGAAACTAATGAAAACATTGTTGGGGTAAAACCTAAAGGGAAAGACCTAGCACCAAATCCAATTTGCCATCTGATCTAACTTCTGGAGGCAGTCAAAATGAGCCTTAGAATTCTTCCCTACCTTATTCCTGTGCTGAGATACAGGCTGCTCCAACCTGCTGTAAAATGCTTGATTTCGAGAGTGAGCGAAACTAATGAAAACATTGTTGGGGTAAAACCTAAAGGGAAAGACCTAGCACCAAATCCAATTTGCCATCTGATCTAACTTCTGGAGGCAGTCAAAATGAGCCTTAGAATTCTTCCCTACCTTATTCCTGTGCTGAGATACAGGCTGCTCCAACCTGCTGTAAAATGCTTGATTTCGAGAGTGAGCGAAACTAATGAAAACATTGTTGGGGTAAAACCTAAAGGGAAAGACCTAGCACCAAATCCAATTTGCCATCTGATCTAACTTCTGGAGGCAGTCAAAATGAGCCTTAGAATTCTTCCCTACCTTATTCCTGTGCTGAGATACAGGCTGCTCCAACCTGCTGTAAAATGCTTGATTTCGAGAGTGAGCGAAACTAATGAAAACATTGTTGGGGTAAAACCTAAAGGGAAAGACCTAGCACCAAATCCAATTTGCCATCTGATCTAACTTCTGGAGGCAGTCAAAATGAGCCTTAGAATTCTTCCCTACCTTATTCCTGTGCTGAGATACAGGCTGCTCCAACCTGCTGTAAAATGCTTGATTTCGAGAGTGAGCGAAACTAATGAAAACATTGTTGGGGTAAAACCTAAAGGGAAAGACCTAGCACCAAATCCAATTTGCCATCTGATCTAACTTCTGGAGGCAGTCAAAATGAGCCTTAGAATTCTTCCCTACCTTATTCCTGTGCTGAGATACAGGCTGCTCCAACCTGCTGTAAAATGCTTGATTTCGAGAGTGAGCGAAACTAATGAAAACATTGTTGGGGTAAAACCTAAAGGGAAAGACCTAGCACCAAATCCAATTTGCCATCTGATCTAACTTCTGGAGGCAGTCAAAATGATCCTTAGAATTCTTCCCTACCTTATTCCTGTGCTGAGATACAGGCTGCTCCAACCTGCTGTAAAATGCTTGATTTCGAGAGTGAGCGAAACTAATGAAAACATTGTTGGGGTAAAACCTAAAGGGAAAGACCTAGCACCAAATCCAATTTGCCATCTGATCTAACTTCTGGAGGCAGTCAAAATGATCCTTAGAATTCTTCCCTACCTTATTCCTGTGCTGAGATACAGGCTGCTCCAACCTGCTGTAAAATGCTTGATTTCGAGAGTGAGCGAAACTAATGAAAACATTGTTGGGGTAAAACCTAAAGGGAAAGACCTAGCACCAAATCCAATTTGCCATCTGATCTAACTTCTGGAGGCAGTCAAAATGAGCATTTGAGTTCTTCCCTACCTTATTCCTGTGCTGAGATACAGGCTGCTCCAACCTGCTGTAAAATGCTTGATTTCGAGAGTGAGCGAAACTAATGAAAACATTGTTGGGGTAAAACCTAAAGGGAAAGACCTAGCACCAAATCCAATTTGCCATCTGATCTAACTTCTGGAGGCAGTCAAAATGAGCCTTAGAATTCTTCCCTACCTTATTCCTGTGCTGAGATACAGGCTGCTCCAACCTGCTGTAAAATGCTTGATTTCGAGAGTGAGCGAAACTAATGAAAACATTGTTGGGGTAAAACCTAAAGGGAAAGACCTAGCACCAAATCCAATTTGCCATCTGATCTAACTTCTGGAGGCAGTCAAAATGAGCCTTAGAATTCTTCCCTACCTTATTCCTGTGCTGAGATACAGGCTGCTTCAACCTGCTGTAAAATGCTTGATTTCGAGAGTGAGCGAAACTAATGAAAACATTGTTGGGGTAAAACCTAAAGGGAAAGACCTAGCACCAAATCCAATTTGCCATCTGATCTAACTTCTGGAGGCAGTCAAAATGAGCCTTAGAATTCTTCCCTACCTTATTCCTGTGCTGAGATACAGGCTGCTCCAACCTGCTGTAAAATGCTTGATTTCGAGAGTGAGCGAAACTAATGAAAACATTGTTGGGGTAAAACCTAAAGGGAAAGACCTAGCACCAAATCCAATTTGCCATCTGATCTAACTTCTGGAGGCAGTCAAAATGAGCCTTAGAATTCTTCCCTACCTTATTCCTGTGCTGAGATACAGGCTGCTCCAACCTGCTGTAAAATGCTTGATTTCGAGAGTGAGCGAAACTAATGAAAACATTGTTGGGGTAAAACCTAAAGGGAAAGACCTAGCACCAAATCCAATTTGCCATCTGATCTAACTTCTGGAGGCAGTCAAAATGAGCCTTAGAATTCTTCCCTACCTTATTCCTGTGCTGAGATACAGGCTGCTTCAACCTGCTGTAAAATGCTTGATTTCGAGAGTGAGCGAAACTAATGAAAACATTGTTGGGGTAAAACCTAAAGGGAAAGACCTAGCACCAAATCCAATTTGCCATCTGATCTAACTTCTGGAGGCAGTCAAAATGAGCCTTAGAATTCTTCCCTACCTTATTCCTGTGCTGAGATACAGGCTGCTCCAACCTGCTGTAAAATGCTTGATTTCGAGAGTGAGCGAAACTAATGAAAACATTGTTGGGGTAAAACCTAAAGGGAAAGACCTAGCACCAAATCCAATTTGCCATCTGATCTAACTTCTGGAGGCAGTCAAAATGAGCCTTAGAATTCTTCCCTACCTTATTCCTGTGCTGAGATACAGGCTGCTCCAACCTGCTGTAAAATGCTTGATTTCGAGAGTGAGCGAAACTAATGAAAACATTGTTGGGGTAAAACCTAAAGGGAAAGACCTAGCACCAAATCCAATTTGCCATCTGATCTAACTTCTGGAGGCAGTCAAAATGAGCCTTTGAATTCTTCCCTACCTTATTCCTGTGCTGAGATACAGGCTGCTCCAACCTGCTGTAAAATGCTTGATTTCGAGAGTGAGCGAAACTAATGAAAACATTGTTGGGGTAAAACCTAAAGGGAAAGACCTAGCACCAAATCCAATTTGCCATCTGATCTAACTTCTGGAGGCAGTCAAAATGATCCTTAGAATTCTTCCCTACCTTATTCCTGTGCTGAGATACAGGCTGCTCCAACCTGCTGTAAAATGCTTGATTTCGAGAGTGAGCGAAACTAATGAAAACATTGTTGGGGTAAAACCTAAAGGGAAAGACCTAGCACCAAATCCAATTTGCCATCTGATCTAACTTCTGGAGGCAGTCAAAATGAGCATTTGAATTCTTCCCTACCTTATTCCTGTGCTGAGATACAGGCTGCTCCAACCTGCTGTAAAATGCTTGATTTCGAGAGTGAGCGAAACTAATGAAAACATTGTTGGGGTAAAACCTAAAGGGAAAGACCTAGCACCAAATCCAATTTGCCATCTGATCTAACTTCTGGAGGCAGTCAAAATGAGCCTTAGAATTCTTCCCTACCTTATTCCTGTGCTGAGATACAGGCTGCTCCAACCTGCTGTAAAATGCTTGATTTCGAGAGTGAGCGAAACTAATGAAAACATTGTTGGGGTAAAACCTAAAGGGAAAGACCTAGCACCAAATCCAATTTGCCATCTGATCTAACTTCTGGAGGCAGTCAAAATGAGCCTTAGAATTCTTCCCTACCTTATTCCTGTGCTGAGATACAGGCTGCTCCAACCTGCTGTAAAATGCTTGATTTCGAGAGTGAGCGAAACTAATGAAAACATTGTTGGGGTAAAACCTAAAGGGAAAGACCTAGCACCAAATCCAATTTGCCATCTGATCTAACTTCTGGAGGCAGTCAAAATGATCCTTAGAATTCTTCCCTACCTTATTCCTGTGCTGAGATACAGGCTGCTCCAACCTGCTGTAAAATGCTTGATTTCGAGAGTGAGCGAAACTAATGAAAACATTGTTGGGGTAAAACCTAAAGGGAAAGACCTAGCACCAAATCCAATTTGCCATCTGATCTAACTTCTGGAGGCAGTCAAAATGAGCCTTAGAATTCTTCTCTACCTTATTCCTGTGCTGAGATACAGGCTGCTCCAACCTGCTGTAAAATGCTTGATTTCAAGAGTGAGCGAAACTAATGAAAACATTGTTGGGGTAAAACCTAAAGGGAAAGACCTAGCACCAAATCCAATTTGCCATCTGATCTAACTTCTGGAGGCAGTCAAAATAAGCCTTAGAATTCTTCCCTACCTTATTCCTGTGCTGAGATACAGGCTGCTCCAACCTGCTGTAAAATGCTTGATTTCGAGAGTGAGCGAAACTAATGAAAACATTGTTGGGGTAAAACCTAAAGGGAAAGACCTAGCACCAAATCCAATTTGCCATCTGATCTAACTTCTGGAGGCAGTCAAAATGATCCTTAGAATTCTTCCCTACCTTATTCCTGTGCTGAGATACAGGCTGCTCCAACCTGCTGTAAAATGCTTGATTTCGAGAGTGAGCGAAACTAATGAAAACATTGTTGGGGTAAAACCTAAAGGGAAAGACCTAGCACCAAATCCAATTTGCCATCTGATCTAACTTCTGGAGGCAGTCAAAATGAGCCTTAGAATTCTTCCCTACCTTATTCCTGTGCTGAGATACAGGCTGCTCCAACCTGCTGTAAAATGCTTGATTTCGAGAGTGAGCGAAACTAATGAAAACATTGTTGGGGTAAAACCTAAAGGGAAAGACCTAGCACCAAATCCAATTTGCCATCTGATCTAACTTCTGGAGGCAGTCAAAATGAGCCTTTGAATTCTTCCCTACCTTATTCCTGTGCTGAGATACAGGCTGCTCCAACCTGCTGTAAAATGCTTGATTTCGAGAGTGAGCGAAACTAATGAAAACATTGTTGGGGTAAAACCTAAAGGGAAAGACCTAGCACCAAATCCAATTTGCCATCTGATCTAACTTCTGGAGGCAGTCAAAATGAGCCTTAGAATTCTTCCCTACCTTATTCCTGTGCTGAGATACAGGCTGCTCCAACCTGCTGTAAAATGCTTGATTTCGAGAGTGAGCGATACTAATGAAAACATTGTTGGGGTAAAACCTAAAGGGAAAGACCTAGCACCAAATCCAATTTGCCATCTGATCTAACTTCTGGAGGCAGTCAAAATGATCCTTAGAATTCTTCCCTACCTTATTCCTGTGCTGAGATACAGGCTGCTCCAACCTGCTGTAAAATGCTTGATTTCGAGAGTGCGCGAAACTAATGAAAACATTGTTGGGGTAAAACCTAAAGGGAAAGACCTAGCACCAAATCCAATTTGCCATCTGATCTAACTTCTGGAGGCAGTCAAAATGAGCCTTAGAATTCTTCCCTACCTTATTCCTGTGCTGAGATACAGGCTGCTCCAACCTGCTGTAAAATGCTTGATTTCGAGAGTGAGCGAAACTAATGAAAACATTGTTGGGGTAAAACCTAAAGGGAAAGACCTAGCACCAAATCCAATTTGCCATCTGATCTAACTTCTGGAGGCAGTCAAAATGAGCCTTAGAATTCTTCCCTACCTTATTCCTGTGCTGAGATACAGGCTGCTCCAACCTGCTGTAAAATGCTTGATTTCGAGAGTGAGCGAAACTAATGAAAACATTGTTGGGGTAAAACCTAAAGGGAAAGACCTAGCACCAAATCCAATTTGCCATCTGATCTAACTTCTGGAGGCAGTCAAAATGAGCCTTAGAATTCTTCCCTACCTTATTCCTGTGCTGAGATACAGGCTGCTCCAACCTGCTGAAAAATGCTTGATTTCGAGAGTGAGCGAAACTAATGAAAACATTGTTGGGGTAAAACCTAAAGGGAAAGACCTAGCACCAAATCCAATTTGCCATCTGATCTAACTTCTGGAGGCAGTCAAAATGAGCCTTAGAATTCTTCCCTACCTTATTCCTGTGCTGAGATACAGGCTGCTCCAACCTGCTGTAAAATGCTTGATTTCGAGAGTGAGCGAAACTAATGAAAACATTGTTGGGGTAAAACCTAAAGGGAAAGACCTAGCACCAAATCCAATTTGCCATCTGATCTAACTTCTGGAGGCAGTCAAAATGAGCCTTAGAATTCTTCCCTACCTTATTCCTGTGCTGAGATACAGGCTGCTCCAACCTGCTGTAAAATGCTTGATTTCGAGAGTGAGCGAAACTAATGAAAACATTGTTGGGGTAAAACCTAAAGGGAAAGACCTAGCACCAAATCCAATTTGCCATCTGATCTAACTTCTGGAGGCAGTCAAAATGAGCCTTAGAATTCTTCCCTACCTTATTCCTGTGCTGAGATACAGGCTGCTCCAACCTGCTGTAAAATGCTTGATTTCGAGAGTGAGCGAAACTAATGAAAACATTGTTGGGGTAAAACCTAAAGGGAAAGACCTAGCACCAAATCCAATTTGCCATCTGATCTAACTTCTGGAGGCAGTCAAAATGAGCCTTAGAATTCTTCCCTACCTTATTCCTGTGCTGAGATACAGGCTGCTCCAACCTGCTGTAAAATGCTTGATTTCGAGAGTGAGCGAAACTAATGAAAACATTGTTGGGGTAAAACCTAAAGGGAAAGACCTAGCACCAAATCCAATTTGCCATCTGATCTAACTTCTGGAGGCAGTCAAAATGAGCCTTAGAATTCTTCCCTACCTTATTCCTGTGCTGAGATACAGGCTGCTCCAACCTGCTGTAAAATGCTTGATTTCGAGAGTGAGCGAAACTAATGAAAACATTGTTGGGGTAAAACCTAAAGGGAAAGACCTAGCACCAAATCCAATTTGCCATCTGATCTAACTTCTGGAGGCAGTCAAAATGAGCCTTAGAATTCTTCCCTACCTTATTCCTGTGCTGAGATACAGGCTGCTCCAACCTGCTGTAAAATGCTTGATTTCGAGAGTGAGCGAAACTAATGAAAACATTGTTGGGGTAAAACCTAAAGGGAAAGACCTAGCACCAAATCCAATTTGCCATCTGATCTAACTTCTGGAGGCAGTCAAAATGAGCCTTAGAATTCTTCCCTACCTTATTCCTGTGCTGAGATACAGGCTGCTCCAACCTGCTGTAAAATGCTTGATTTCGAGAGTGAGCGAAACTAATGAAAACATTGTTGGGGTAAAACCTAAAGGGAAAGACCTAGCACCAAATCCAATTTGCCATCTGATCTAACTTCTGGAGGCAGTCAAAATGAGCCTTAGAATTCTTCCCTACCTTATTCCTGTGCTGAGATACAGGCTGCTCCAACCTGCTGTAAAATGCTTGATTTCGAGAGTGAGCGAAACTAATGAAAACATTGTTGGGGTAAAACCTAAAGGGAAAGACCTAGCACCAAATCCAATTTGCCATCTGATCTAACTTCTGGAGGCAGTCAAAATGAGCCTTAGAATTCTTCCCTACCTTATTCCTGTGCTGAGATACAGGCTGCTCCAACCTGCTGTAAAATGCTTGATTTCGAGAGTGAGCGAAACTAATGAAAACATTGTTGGGGTAAAACCTAAAGGGAAAGACCTAGCACCAAATCCAATTTGCCATCTGATCTAACTTCTGGAGGCAGTCAAAATGAGCCTTAGAATTCTTCCCTACCTTATTCCTGTGCTGAGATACAGGCTGCTCCAACCTGCTGTAAAATGCTTGATTTCGAGAGTGAGCGAAACTAATGAAAACATTGTTGGGGTAAAACCTAAAGGGAAAGACCTAGCACCAAATCCAATTTGCCATCTGATCTAACTTCTGGAGGCAGTCAAAATGATCCTTAGAATTCTTCCCTACCTTATTCCTGTGCTGAGATACAGGCTGCTCCAACCTGCTGTAAAATGCTTGATTTCGAGAGTGAGCGAAACTAATGAAAACATTGTTGGGGTAAAACCTAAAGGGAAAGACCTAGCACCAAATCCAATTTGCCATCTGATCTAACTTCTGGAGGCAGTCAAAATGATCCTTAGAATTCTTCCCTACCTTATTCCTGTGCTGAGATACAGGCTGCTCCAACCTGCTGTAAAATGCTTGATTTCGAGAGTGAGCGAAACTAATGAAAACATTGTTGGGGTAAAACCTAAAGGGAAAGACCTAGCACCAAATCCAATTTGCCATCTGATCTAACTTCTGGAGGCAGTCAAAATGAGCCTTAGAATTCTTCCCTACCTTATTCCTGTGCTGAGATACAGGCTGCTCCAACCTGCTGTAAAATGCTTGATTTCGAGAGTGAGCGAAACTAATGAAAACATTGTTGGGGTAAAACCTAAAGGGAAAGACCTAGCACCAAATCCAATTTGCCATCTGATCTAACTTCTGGAGGCAGTCAAAATGAGCCTTAGAATTCTTCCCTACCTTATTCCTGCGCTGAGATACAGGCTGCTCCAACCTGCTGTAAAATGCTTGATTTCGAGAGTGAGCGAAACTAATGAAAACATTGTTGGGGTAAAACCTAAAGGGAAAGACCTAGCACCAAATCCAATTTGCCATCTGATCTAACTTCTGGAGGCAGTCAAAATGAGCCTTAGAATTCTTCCCTACCTTATTCCTGTGCTGAGATACAGGCTGCTCCAACCTGCTGTAAAATGCTTGATTTCGAGAGTGAGCGAAACTAATGAAAACATTGTTGGGGTAAAACCTAAAGGGAAAGACCTAGCACCAAATCCAATTTGCCATCTGATCTAACTTCTGGAGGCAGTCAAAATGAGCCTTAGAATTCTTCCCTACCTTATTCCTGTGCTGAGATACAGGCTGCTCCAACCTGCTGTAAAATGCTTGATTTCGAGAGTGAGCGAAACTAATGAA
This sequence comes from Melanerpes formicivorus, assembly GCF_026170545.1. NCBI lineage: Eukaryota > Metazoa > Chordata > Aves > Piciformes > Picidae > Melanerpes > Melanerpes formicivorus. Next base: position 29,713 of record NW_027143537.1, on the reverse strand, counting down.
AACATTGTTGGGGTAAAACCTAAAGGGAAAGACCTAGCACCAAATCCAATTTGCCATCTGATCTAACTTCTGGAGGCAGTCAAAATGAGCCTTAGAATTCTTCCCTACCTTATTCCTGTGCTGAGATACAGGCTGCTCCAACCTGCTGTAAAATGCTTGATTTCGAGAGTGAGCGAAACTAATGAAAACATTGTTGGGGTAAAACCTAAAGGGAAAGACCTAGCACCAAATCCAATTTGCCATCTGATCTAACTTCTGGAGGCAGTCAAAATGAGCCTTAGAATTCTTCCCTACCTTATTCCTGTGCTGAGATACAGGCTGCTCCAACCTGCTGTAAAATGCTTGATTTCGAGAGTGAGCGAAACTAATGAAAACATTGTTGGGGTAAAACCTAAAGGGAAAGACCTAGCACCAAATCCAATTTGCCATCTGATCTAACTTCTGGAGGCAGTCAAAATGAGCCTTAGAATTCTTCCCTACCTTATTCCTGTGCTGAGATACAGGCTGCTCCAACCTGCTGTAAAATGCTTGATTTCGAGAGTGAGCGAAACTAATGAAAACATTGTTGGGGTAAAACCTAAAGGGAAAGACCTAGCACCAAATCCAATTTGCCATCTGATCTAACTTCTGGAGGCAGTCAAAATGAGCCTTAGAATTCTTCCCTACCTTATTCCTGTGCTGAGATACAGGCTGCTCCAACCTGCTGTAAAATGCTTGATTTCGAGAGTGAGCGAAACTAATGAAAACATTGTTGGGGTAAAACCTAAAGGGAAAGACCTAGCACCAAATCCAATTTGCCATCTGATCTAACTTCTGGAGGCAGTCAAAATGAGCCTTAGAATTCTTCCCTACCTTATTCCTGTGCTGAGATACAGGCTGCTCCAACCTGCTGTAAAATGCTTGATTTCGAGAGTGAGCGATACTAATGAAAACATTGTTGGGGTAAAACCTAAAGGGAAAGACCTAGCACCAAATCCAATTTGCCATCTGATCTAACTTCTGGAGGCAGTCAAAATGATCCTTAGAATTCTTCCCTACCTTATTCCTGTGCTGAGATACAGGCTGCTCCAACCTGCTGTAAAATGCTTGATTTCGAGAGTGCGCGAAACTAATGAAAACATTGTTGGGGTAAAACCTAAAGGGAAAGACCTAGCACCAAATCCAATTTGCCATCTGATCTAACTTCTGGAGGCAGTCAAAATGAGCCTTAGAATTCTTCCCTACCTTATTCCTGCGCTGAGATACAGGCTGCTCCAACCTGCTGTAAAATGCTTGATTTCGAGAGTGCGCGAAACTAATGAAAACATTGTTGGGGTAAAACCTAAAGGGAAAGACCTAGCACCAAATCCAATTTGCCATCTGATCTAACTTCTGGAGGCAGTCAAAATGAGCCTTAGAATTCTTCCCTACCTTATTCCTGTGCTGAGATACAGGCTGCTCCAACCTGCTGGAAAATGCTTGATTTCGAGAGTGAGCGAAACTAATGAAAACATTGTTGGGGTAAAACCTAAAGGGAAAGACCTAGCACCAAATCCAATTTGCCATCTGATCTAACTTCTGGAGGCAGTCAAAATGATCCTTAGAATTCTTCCCTACCTTATTCCTGTGCTGAGATACAGGCTGCTCCAACCTGCTGTAAAATGCTTGATTTCGAGAGTGAGCGAAACTAATGAAAACATTGTTGGGGTAAAACCTAAAGGGAAAGACCTAGCACCAAATCCAATTTGCCATCTGATCTAACTTCTGGAGGCAGTCAAAATGATCCTTAGAATTCTTCCCTACCTTATTCCTGTGCTGAGATACAGGCTGCTCCAACCTGCTGTAAAATGCTTGATTTCGAGAGTGAGCGAAACTAATGAAAACATTGTTGGGGTAAAACCTAAAGGGAAAGACCTAGCACCAAATCCAATTTGCCATCTGATCTAACTTCTGGAGGCAGTCAAAATGATCCTTAGAATTCTTCCCTACCTTATTCCTGTGCTGAGATACAGGCTGCTCCAACCTGCTGTAAAATGCTTGATTTCGAGAGTGAGCGAAACTAATGAAAACATTGTTGGGGTAAAACCTAAAGGGAAAGACCTAGCACCAAATCCAATTTGCCATCTGATCTAACTTCTGGAGGCAGTCAAAATGATCCTTAGAATTCTTCCCTACCTTATTCCTGTGCTGAGATACAGGCTGCTCCAACCTGCTGTAAAATGCTTGATTTCGAGAGTGAGCGAAACTAATGAAAACATTGTTGGGGTAAAACCTAAAGGGAAAGACCTAGCACCAAATCCAATTTGCCATCTGATCTAACTTCTGGAGGCAGTCAAAATGAGCCTTAGAATTCTTCCCTACCTTATTCCTGTGCTGAGATACAGGCTGCTCCAACCTGCTGTAAAATGCTTGATTTCGAGAGTGAGCGAAACTAATGAAAACATTGTTGGGGTAAAACCTAAAGGGAAAGACCTAGCACCAAATCCAATTTGCCATCTGATCTAACTTCTGGAGGCAGTCAAAATGAGCCTTAGAATTCTTCCCTACCTTATTCCTGTGCTGAGATACAGGCTGCTCCAACCTGCTGTAAAATGCTTGATTTCGAGAGTGAGCGATACTAATGAAAACATTGTTGGGGTAAAACCTAAAGGGAAAGACCTAGCACCAAATCCAATTTGCCATCTGATCTAACTTCTGGAGGCAGTCAAAATGATCCTTAGAATTCTTCCCTACCTTATTCCTGTGCTGAGATACAGGCTGCTCCAACCTGCTGTAAAATGCTTGATTTCGAGAGTGCGCGAAACTAATGAAAACATTGTTGGGGTAAAACCTAAAGGGAAAGACCTAGCACCAAATCCAATTTGCCATCTGATCTAACTTCTGGAGGCAGTCAAAATGAGCCTTAGAATTCTTCCCTACCTTATTCCTGCGCTGAGATACAGGCTGCTCCAACCTGCTGTAAAATGCTTGATTTCGAGAGTGCGCGAAACTAATGAAAACATTGTTGGGGTAAAACCTAAAGGGAAAGACCTAGCACCAAATCCAATTTGCCATCTGATCTAACTTCTGGAGGCAGTCAAAATGAGCCTTAGAATTCTTCCCTACCTTATTCCTGTGCTGAGATACAGGCTGCTCCAACCTGCTGTAAAATGCTTGATTTCGAGAGTGAGCGAAACTAATGAAAACATTGTTGGGGTAAAACCTAAAGGGAAAGACCTAGCACCAAATCCAATTTGCCATCTGATCTAACTTCTGGAGGCAGTCAAAATGAGCCTTAGAATTCTTCCCTACCTTATTCCTGTGCTGAGATACAGGCTGCTCCAACCTGCTGTAAAATGCTTGATTTCGAGAGTGAGCGAAACTAATGAAAACATTGTTGGGGTAAAACCTAAAGGGAAAGACCTAGCACCAAATCCAATTTGCCATCTGATCTAACTTCTGGAGGCAGTCAAAATGAGCCTTAGAATTCTTCCCTACCTTATTCCTGTGCTGAGATACAGGCTGCTCCAACCTGCTGTAAAATGCTTGATTTCGAGAGTGAGCGAAACTAATGAAAACATTGTTGGGGTAAAACCTAAAGGGAAAGACCTAGCACCAAATCCAATTTGCCATCTGATCTAACTTCTGGAGGCAGTCAAAATGAGCCTTAGAATTCTTCCCTACCTTATTCCTGTGCTGAGATACAGGCTGCTCCAACCTGCTGTAAAATGCTTGATTTCGAGAGTGAGCGAAACTAATGAAAACATTGTTGGGGTAAAACCTAAAGGGAAAGACCTAGCACCAAATCCAATTTGCCATCTGATCTAACTTCTGGAGGCAGTCAAAATGAGCCTTAGAATTCTTCCCTACCTTATTCCTGTGCTGAGATACAGGCTGCTCCAACCTGCTGTAAAATGCTTGATTTCGAGAGTGAGCGAAACTAATGAAAACATTGTTGGGGTAAAACCTAAAGGGAAAGACCTAGCACCAAATCCAATTTGCCATCTGATCTAACTTCTGGAGGCAGTCAAAATGAGCCTTAGAATTCTTCCCTACCTTATTCCTGTGCTGAGATACAGGCTGCTCCAACCTGCTGTAAAATGCTTGATTTCGAGAGTGAGCGATACTAATGAAAACATTGTTGGGGTAAAACCTAAAGGGAAAGACCTAGCACCAAATGCAATTTGCCATCTGATCTAACTTCTGGAGGCAGTCAAAATGATCCTTAGAATTCTTCCCTACCTTATTCCTGCGCTGAGATACAGGCTGCTCCAACCTGCTGTAAAATGCTTGATTTCGAGAGTGCGCGAAACTAATGAAAACATTGTTGGGGTAAAACCTAAAGGGAAAGACCTAGCACCAAATGCAATTTGCCATCTGATCTAACTTTTGGAGGCAGTCAAAATGAGCCTTAGAATTCTTCCCTACCTTATTCCTGTGCTGAGATACAGGCTGCTCCAACCTGCTGTAAAATGCTTGATTTCGAGAGTGAGCGAAACTAATGAAAACACTGTTGGGGTAAAACCTAAAGGGAAAGACCTAGCACCAAATCCAATTTGCCATCTGATCTAACTTCTGGAGGCAGTCAAAATGAGCCTTAGAATTCTTCCCTACCTTATTCCTGTGCTGAGATACAGGCTGCTCCAACCTGCTGTAAAATGCTTGATTTCGAGAGTGAGCGAAACTAATGAAAACATTGTTGGGGTAAAACCTAAAGGGAAAGACCTAGCACCAAATCCAATTTGCCATCTGATCTAACTTCTGGAGGCAGTCAAAATGAGCCTTAGAATTCTTCCCTACCTTATTCCTGTGCTGAGATACAGGCTGCTCCAACCTGCTGTAAAATGCTTGATTTCGAGAGTGAGCGAAACTAATGAAAACATTGTTGGGGTAAAACCTAAAGGGAAAGACCTAGCACCAAATCCAATTTGCCATCTGATCTAACTTCTGGAGGCAGTCAAAATGAGCCTTAGAATTCTTCCCTACCTTATTCCTGTGCTGAGATACAGGCTGCTCCAACCTGCTGTAAAATGCTTGATTTCGAGAGTGAGCGAAACTAATGAAAACATTGTTGGGGTAAAACCTAAAGGGAAAGACCTAGCACCAAATCCAATTTGCCATCTGATCTAACTTCTGGAGGCAGTCAAAATGAGCCTTAGAATTCTTCCCTACCTTATTCCTGTGCTGAGATACAGGCTGCTCCAACCTGCTGTAAAATGCTTGATTTCGAGAGTGAGCGAAACTAATGAAAACATTGTTGGGGTAAAACCTAAAGGGAAAGACCTAGCACCAAATCCAATTTGCCATCTGATCTAACTTCTGGAGGCAGTCAAAAGGAGCCTTTGAATTCTTCCCTACCTTATTCCTGTGCTGAGATACAGGCTGCTCCAACCTGCTGTAAAATGCTTGATTTCGAGAGTGAGCGATACTAATGAAAACATTGTTGGGGTAAAACCTAAAGGGAAAGACCTAGCACCAAATCCAATTTGCCATCTGATCTAACTTCTGGAGGCAGTCAAAATGATCCTTAGAATTCTTCCCTACCTTATTCCTGTGCTGAGATACAGGCTGCTCCAACCTGCTGTAAAATGCTTGATTTCGAGAGTGAGCGAAACTAATGAAAACATTGTTGGGGTAAAACCTAAAGGGAAAGACCTAGCACCAAATCCAATTTGCCATCTGATCTAACTTCTGGAGGCAGTCAAAATGAGCCTTAGAATTCTTCCCTACCTTATTCCTGTGCTGAGATACAGGCTGCTCCAACCTGCTGTAAAATGCTTGATTTCGAGAGTGAGCGAAACTAATGAAAACATTGTTGGGGTAAAACCTAAAGGGAAAGACCTAGCACCAAATCCAATTTGCCATCTGATCTAACTTCTGGAGGCAGTCAAAATGAGCCTTAGAATTCTTCCCTACCTTATTCCTGTGCTGAGATACAGGCTGCTCCAACCTGCTGTAAAATGCTTGATTTCGAGAGTGAGCGAAACTAATGAAAACATTGTTGGGGTAAAACCTAAAGGGAAAGACCTAGCACCAAATCCAATTTGCCATCTGATCTAACTTCTGGAGGCAGTCAAAATGAGCCTTAGAATTCTTCCCTACCTTATTCCTGTGCTGAGATACAGGCTGCTCCAACCTGCTGTAAAATGCTTGATTTCATGAGTGAGCAAAACTAATGAAAACATTGTTGGGGTAAAACCTAAAGGGAAAGACCTAGCACCAAATCCAATTTGCCATCTGATCTAACTTCTGGAGGCAGTCAAAATAAGCCTTAGAATTCTTCCCTACCTTATTCCTGTGCTGAGATACAGGCTGCTCCAACCTGCTGTAAAAGGCTTGATTTCGAGAGTGAGCGAAACTAATGAAAACATTGTTGGGGTAAAACCTAAAGGGAAAGACCTAGCACCAAATCCAATTTGCCATCTGATCTAACTTCTGGAGGCAGTCAAAATGAGCCTTAGAATTCTTCCCTACCTTATTCCTGTGCTGAGATACAGGCTGCTCCAACCTGCTGTAAAATGCTTGATTTCGAGAGTGAGCGAAACTAATGAAAACATTGTTGGGGTAAAACCTAAAGGGAAAGACCTAGCACCAAATCCAATTTGCCATCTGATCTAACTTCTGGAGGCAGTCAAAATGATCCTTAGAATTCTTCCCTACCTTATTCCTGTGCTGAGATACAGGCTGCTCCAACCTGCTGTAAAATGCTTGATTTCGAGAGTGAGCGAAACTAATGAAAACATTGTTGGGGTAAAACCTAAAGGGAAAGACCTAGCACCAAATCCAATTTGCCATCTGATCTAACTTCTGGAGGCAGTCAAAATGATCCTTAGAATTCTTCCCTACCTTATTCCTGTGCTGAGATACAGGCTGCTCCAACCTGCTGTAAAATGCTTGATTTCGAGAGTGAGCGAAACTAATGAAAACATTGTTGGGGTAAAACCTAAAGGGAAAGACCTAGCACCAAATCCAATTTGCCATCTGATCTAACTTCTGGAGGCAGTCAAAATGAGCCTTAGAATTCTTCCCTACCTTATTCCTGTGCTGAGATACAGGCTGCTCCAACCTGCTGTAAAATGCTTGATTTCGAGAGTGAGCGAAACTAATGAAAACATTGTTGGGGTAAAACCTAAAGGGAAAGACCTAGCACCAAATCCAATTTGCCATCTGATCTAACTTCTGGAGGCAGTCAAAATGAGCCTTAGAATTCTTCCCTACCTTATTCCTGTGCTGAGATACAGGCTGCTCCAACCTGCTGTAAAATGCTTGATTTCGAGAGTGAGCGAAACTAATGAAAACATTGTTGGGGTAAAACCTAAAGGGAAAGACCTAGCACCAAATCCAATTTGCCATCTGATCTAACTTCTGGAGGCAGTCAAAATGAGCCTTAGAATTCTTCCCTACCTTATTCCTGTGCTGAGATACAGGCTGCTCCAACCTGCTGTAAAATGCTTGATTTCATGAGTGAGCAAAACTAATGAAAACATTGTTGGGGTAAAACCTAAAGGGAAAGACCTAGCACCAAATCCAATTTGCCATCTGATCTAACTTCTGGAGGCAGTCAAAATAAGCCTTAGAATTCTTCCCTACCTTATTCCTGTGCTGAGATACAGGCTGCTCCAACCTGCTGTAAAAGGCTTGATTTCGAGAGTGAGCGAAACTAATGAAAACATTGTTGGGGTAAAACCTAAAGGGAAAGACCTAGCACCAAATCCAATTTGCCATCTGATCTAACTTCTGGAGGCAGTCAAAATGAGCCTTAGAATTCTTCCCTACCTTATTCCTGTGCTGAGATACAGGCTGCTCCAACCTGCTGTAAAATGCTTGATTTCGAGAGTGAGCGAAACTAATGAAAACATTGTTGGGGTAAAACCTAAAGGGAAAGACCTAGCACCAAATCCAATTTGCCATCTGATCTAACTTCTGGAGGCAGTCAAAATGATCCTTAGAATTCTTCCCTACCTTATTCCTGTGCTGAGATACAGGCTGCTCCAACCTGCTGTAAAATGCTTGATTTCGAGAGTGAGCGAAACTAATGAAAACATTGTTGGGGTAAAACCTAAAGGGAAAGACCTAGCACCAAATCCAATTTGCCATCTGATCTAACTTCTGGAGGCAGTCAAAATGAGCCTTAGAATTCTTCCCTACCTTATTCCTGTGCTGAGATACAGGCTGCTCCAACCTGCTGTAAAATGCTTGATTTCGAGAGTGAGCGAAACTAATGAAAACATTGTTGGGGTAAAACCTAAAGGGAAAGACCTAGCACCAAATCCAATTTGCCATCTGATCTAACTTCTGGAGGCAGTCAAAATGAGCCTTAGAATTCTTCCCTACCTTATTCCTGTGCTGAGATACAGGCTGCTCCAACCTGCTGTAAAATGCTTGATTTCGAGAGTGAGCGAAACTAATGAAAACATTGTTGGGGTAAAACCTAAAGGGAAAGACCTAGCACCAAATCCAATTTGCCATCTGATCTAACTTCTGGAGGCAGTCAAAATGAGCCTTAGAATTCTTCCTACCTTATTCCTGTGCTGAGATACAGGCTGCTCCAACCTGCTGTAAAATGCTTGATTTCGAGAGTGAGCGAAACTAATGAAAACATTGTTGGGGTAAAACCTAAAGGGAAAGACCTAGCACCAAATCCAATTTGCCATCTGATCTAACTTCTGGAGGCACTCAAAATGAGCCTTAGAATTCTTCCCTACCTTATTCCTGTGCTGAGATACAGGCTGCTCCAACCTGCTGTAAAATGCTTGATTTCGAGAGTGAGCGAAACTAATGAAAACATTGTTGGGGTAAAACCTAAAGGGAAAGACCTAGCACCAAATCCAATTTGCCATCTGATCTAACTTCTGGAGGCACTCAAAATGAGCCTTAGAATTCTTCCCTACCTTATTCCTGTGCTGAGATACAGGCTGCTCCAACCTGCTGTAAAATGCTTGATTTCGAGAGTGAGCGAAACTAATGAAAACATTGTTGGGGTAAAACCTAAAGGGAAAGACCTAGCACCAAATCCAATTTGCCATCTGATCTAACTTCTGGAGGCAGTCAAAATGAGCCTTAGAATTCTTCCCTACCTTATTCCTGTGCTGAGATACAGGCTGCTCCAACCTGCTGTAAAATGCTTGATTTCGAGAGTGAGCGAAACTAATGAAAACATTGTTGGGGTAAAACCTAAAGGGAAAGACCTAGCACCAAATCCAATTTGCCATCTGATCTAACTTCTGGAGGCAGTCAAAATGAGCCTTTGAATTCTTCCCTACCTTATTCCTGTGCTGAGATACAGGCTGCTCCAACCTGCTGTAAAATGCTTGATTTCGAGAGTGAGCGAAACTAATGAAAACATTGTTGGGGTAAAACCTAAAGGGAAAGACCTAGCACCAAATCCAATTTGCCATCTGATCTAACTTCTGGAGGCAGTCAAAATGAGCCTTAGAATTCTTCCCTACCTTATTCCTGTGCTGAGATACAGGCTGCTCCAACCTGCTGTAAAATGCTTGATTTCGAGAGTGAGCGAAACTAATGAAAACATTGTTGGGGTAAAACCTAAAGGGAAAGACCTAGCACCAAATCCAATTTGCCATCTGATCTAACTTCTGGAGGCAGTCAAAATGAGCCTTAGAATTCTTCCCTACCTTATTCCTGTGCTGAGATACAGGCTGCTCCAACCTGCTGTAAAATGCTTGATTTCGAGAGTGAGCGAAACTAATGAAAACATTGTTGGGGTAAAACCTAAAGGGAAAGACCTAGCACCAAATCCAATTTGCCATCTGATCTAACTTCTGGAGGCAGTCAAAATGAGCCATAGAATTCTTCCCTACCTTATTCCTGTGCTGAGATACAGGCTGCTCCAACCTGCTGTAAAATGCTTGATTTCAAGAGTGAGCAAAACTAATGAAAACATTGTTGGGGTAAAACCTAAAGGGAAAGACCTAGCACCAAATCCAATTTGCCATCTGATCTAACTTCTGGAGGCAGTCAAAATAAGCCTTAGAATTCTTCCCTACCTTATTCCTGTGCTGAGATACAGGCTGCTCCAACCTGCTGTAAAAGGCTTGATTTCGAGAGTGAGCGAAACTAATGAAAACATTGTTGGGGTAAAACCTAAAGGGAAAGACCTAGCACCAAATCCAATTTGCCATCTGATCTAACTTCTGGAGGCAGTCAAAATGAGCCTTAGAATTCTTCCCTACCTTATTCCTGTGCTGAGATACAGGCTGCTCCAACCTGCTGTAAAATGCTTGATTTCGAGAGTGAGCGAAACTAATGAAAACATTGTTGGGGTAAAACCTAAAGGGAAAGACCTAGCACCAAATCCAATTTGCCATCTGATCTAACTTCTGGAGGCAGTCAAAATGAGCCTTAGAATTCTTCCCTACCTTATTCCTGTGCTGAGATACAGGCTGCTCCAACCTGCTGTAAAATGCTTGATTTCGAGAGTGAGCGAAACTAATGAAAACATTGTTGGGGTAAAACCTAAAGGGAAAGACCTAGCACCAAATCCAATTTGCCATCTGATCTAACTTCTGGAGGCAGTCAAAATGAGCCTTAGAATTCTTCCCTACCTTATTCCTGTGCTGAGATACAGGCTGCTCCAACCTGCTGTAAAATGCTTGATTTCGAGAGTGAGCGAAACTAATGAAAACATTGTTGGGGTAAAACCTAAAGGGAAAGACCTAGCACCAAATCCAATTTGCCATCTGATCTAACTTCTGGAGGCAGTCAAAATGATCCTTAGAATTCTTCCCTACCTTATTCCTGTGCTGAGATACAGGCTGCTCCAACCTGCTGTAAAATGCTTGATTTCGAGAGTGCGCGAAACTAATGAAAACATTGTTGGGGTAAAACCTAAAGGGAAAGACCTAGCACCAAATCCAATTTGCCATCTGATCTAACTTCTGGAGGCAGTCAAAATGAGCCTTAGAATTCTTCCCTACCTTATTCCTGTGCTGAGATACAGGCTGCTCCAACCTGCTGTAAAATGCTTGATTTCGAGAGTGAGCGAAACTAATGAAAACATTGTTGGGGTAAAACCTAAAGGGAAAGACCTAGCACCAAATCCAATTTGCCATCTGATCTAACTTCTGGAGGCAGTCAAAATGAGCCTTAGAATTCTTCCCTACCTTATTCCTGTGCTGAGATACAGGCTGCTCCAACCTGCTGTAAAATGCTTGATTTCGAGAGTGAGCGAAACTAATGAAAACATTGTTGGGGTAAAACCTAAAGGGAAAGACCTAGCACCAAATCCAATTTGCCATCTGATCTAACTTCTGGAGGCAGTCAAAATGATCCTTAGAATTCTTCCCTACCTTATTCCTGTGCTGAGATACAGGCTGCTCCAACCTGCTGTAAAATGCTTGATTTCGAGAGTGAGCGAAACTAATGAAAACATTGTTGGGGTAAAACCTAAAGGGAAAGACCTAGCACCAAATCCAATTTGCCATCTGATCTAACTTCTGGAGGCAGTCAAAATGAGCCTTAGAATTCTTCCCTACCTTATTCCTGTGCTGAGATACAGGCTGCTCCAACCTGCTGTAAAATGCTTGATTTCGAGAGTGAGCGAAACTAATGAAAACATTGTTGGGGTAAAACCTAAAGGGAAAGACCTAGCACCAAATCCAATTTGCCATCTGATCTAACTTCTGGAGGCAGTCAAAATGAGCCTTAGAATTCTTCCCTACCTTATTCCTGTGCTGAGATACAGGCTGCTCCAACCTGCTGTAAAATGCTTGATTTCGAGAGTGAGCGAAACTAATGAAAACATTGTTGGGGTAAAACCTAAAGGGAAAGACCTAGCACCAAATCCAATTTGCCATCTGATCTAACTTCTGGAGGCAGTCAAAATGAGCCTTAGAATTCTTCCCTACCTTATTCCTGTGCTGAGATACAGGCTGCTCCAACCTGCTGTAAAATGCTTGATTTCGAGAGTGAGCGAAACTAATGAAAACATTGTTGGGGTAAAACCTAAAGGGAAAGACCTAGCACCAAATCCAATTTGCCATCTGATCTAACTTCTGGAGGCAGTCAAAATGATCCTTAGAATTCTTCCCTACCTTATTCCTGTGCTGAGATACAGGCTGCTCCAACCTGCTGTAAAATGCTTGATTTCGAGAGTGCGCGAAACTAATGAAAACATTGTTGGGGTAAAACCTAAAGGGAAAGACCTAGCACCAAATCCAATTTGCCATCTGATCTAACTTCTGGAGGCAGTCAAAATGAGCCTTAGAATTCTTCCCTACCTTATTCCTGTGCTGAGATACAGGCTGCTCCAACCTGCTGTAAAATGCTTGATTTCGAGAGTGAGCGAAACTAATGAAAACATTGTTGGGGTAAAACCTAAAGGGAAAGACCTAGCACCAAATCCAATTTGCCATCTGATCTAACTTCTGGAGGCAGTCAAAATGAGCCTTAGAATTCTTCCCTACCTTATTCCTGTGCTGAGATACAGGCTGCTCCAACCTGCTGTAAAATGCTTGATTTCGAGAGTGAGCGAAACTAATGAAAACATTGTTGGGGTAAAACCTAAAGGGAAAGACCTAGCACCAAATCCAATTTGCCATCTGATCTAACTTCTGGAGGCAGTCAAAATGATCCTTAGAATTCTTCCCTACCTTATTCCTGTGCTGAGATACAGGCTGCTCCAACCTGCTGTAAAATGCTTGATTTCGAGAGTGAGCGAAACTAATGAAAACATTGTTGGGGTAAAACCTAAAGGGAAAGACCTAGCACCAAATCCAATTTGCCATCTGATCTAACTTCTGGAGGCAGTCAAAATGAGCCTTAGAATTCTTCCCTACCTTATTCCTGTGCTGAGATACAGGCTGCTCCAACCTGCTGTAAAATGCTTGATTTCGAGAGAGTGAGCGAAACTAATGAAAACATTGTTGGGGTAAAACCTAAAGGGAAAGACCTAGCACCAAATCCAATTTGCCATCTGATCTAACTTCTGGAGGCAGTCAAAATGAGCCTTAGAATTCTTCCCTACCTTATTCCTGTGCTGAGATACAGGCTGCTCCAACCTGCTGTAAAATGCTTGATTTCGAGAGTGAGCGAAACTAATGAAAACATTGTTGGGGTAAAACCTAAAGGGAAAGACCTAGCACCAAATCCAATTTGCCATCTGATCTAACTTCTGGAGGCAGTCAAAATGATCCTTAGAATTCTTCCCTACCTTATTCCTGTGCTGAGATACAGGCTGCTCCAACCTGCTGTAAAATGCTTGATTTCGAGAGTGAGCGAAACTAATGAAAACATTGTTGGGGTAAAACCTAAAGGGAAAGACCTAGCACCAAATCCAATTTGCCATCTGATCTAACTTCTGGAGGCAGTCAAAATGAGCCTTAGAATTCTTCCCTACCTTATTCCTGTGCTGAGATACAGGCTGCTCCAACCTGCTGTAAAATGCTTGATTTCGAGAGTGAGCGAAACTAATGAAAACATTGTTGGGGTAAAACCTAAAGGGAAAGACCTAGCACCAAATCCAATTTGCCATCTGATCTAACTTCTGGAGGCAGTCAAAATGAGCATTTGAATTCTTCCTACCTTATTCCTGTGCTGAGATACAGGCTGCTCCAACCTGCTGTAAAATGCTTGATTTCGAGAGTGAGCGAAACTAATGAAAACATTGTTGGGGTAAAACCTAAAGGGAAAGACCTAGCACCAAATCCAATTTGCCATCTGATCTAACTTCTGGAGGCAGTCAAAATGAGCCTTAGAATTCTTCCCTACCTTATTCCTGTGCTGAGATACAGGCTGCTCCAACCTGCTGTAAAATGCTTGATTTCGAGAGTGAGCGAAACTATGAAAACATTGTTGGGGTAAAACCTAAAGGGAAAGACCTAGCACCAAATCCAATTTGCCATCTGATCTAACTTCTGGAGGCAGTCAAAATGAGCCTTAGAATTCTTCCCTACCTTATTCCTGTGCTGAGATACAGGCTGCTCCAACCTGCTGTAAAATGCTTGATTTCGAGAGTGAGCGAAACTAATGAAAACATTGTTGGGGTAAAACCTAAAGGGAAAGACCTAGCACCAAATCCAATTTGCCATCTGATCTAACTTCTGGAGGCAGTCAAAATGATCCTTAGAATTCTTCCTACCTTATTCCTGTGCTGAGATACAGGCTGCTCCAACCTGCTGTAAAATGCTTGATTCGAGAGTGAGCGAAACTAATGAAAACATTGTTGGGGGTAAAACCTAAAGGGAAAGACCTAGCACCAAATCCAATTTGCCATCTGATCTAACTTCTGGAGGCAGTCAAAATGAGCCTTAGAATTCTTCCCTACCTTATTCCTGTGCTGAGATACAGGCTGCTCCAACCTGCTGTAAAATGCTTGATTTCAAGAGTGAGCAAAACTAATGAAAACATTGTTGGGGTAAAACCTAAAGGGAAAGACCTAGCACCAAATCCAATTTGCCATCTGATCTAACTTCTGGAGGCAGTCAAAATAAGCCTTAGAATTCTTCCCTACCTTATTCCTGTGCTGAGATACAGGCTGCTCCAACCTGCTGTAAAATGCTTGATTTCGAGAGTGCGCGAAACTAATGAAAACATTGTTGGGGTAAAACCTAAAGGGAAAGACCTAGCACCAAATCCAATTTGCCATCTGATCTAACTTCTGGAGGCAGTCAAAATGATCCTTAGAATTCTTCCCTACCTTATTCCTGTGCTGAGATACAGGCTGCTCCAACCTGCTGTAAAATGCTTGATTTCGAGAGGTGAGCGAAACTAATGAAAACATTGTTGGGGTAAAACCTAAAGGGAAAGACCTAGCACCAAATCCAATTTGCCATCTGATCTAACTTCTGGAGGCAGTCAAAATGATCCTTAGAATTCTTCCCTACCTTATTCCTGTGCTGAGATACAGGCTGCTCCAACCTGCTGTAAAATGCTTGATTTCGAGAGTGAGCGAAACTAATGAAAACATTGTTGGGGTAAAACCTAAAGGGAAAGACCTAGCACCAAATCCAATTTGCCATCTGATCTAACTTCTGGAGGCAGTCAAAATGAGCCTTAGAATTCTTCCCTACCTTATTCCTGTGCTGAGATACAGGCTGCTCCAACCTGCTGTAAAATGCTTGATTTCGAGAGTGAGCGATACTAATGAAAACATTGTTGGGGTAAAACCTAAAGGGAAAGACCTAGCACCCAAATCCAATTTGCCATCTGATCTAACTTCTGGAGGCAGTCAAAATGATCCTTAGAATTCTTCCCTACCTTATTCCTGTGCTGAGATACAGGCTGCTCCAACCTGCTGTAAAATGCTTGATTTCGAGAGTGCGCGAAACTAATGAAAACATTGTTGGGGTAAAAACCTAAAGGGAAAGACCTAGCACCAAATCCAATTTGCCATCTGATCTAACTTCTGGAGGCAGTCAAAATGAGCCTTAGAATTCTTCCCTACCTTATTCCTGTGCTGAGATACAGGCTGCTCCAACCTGCTGTAAAATGCTTGATTTCGAGAGTGAGCGAAACTAATGAAAACATTGTTGGGGTAAAACCTAAAGGGAAAGACCTAGCACCAAATCCAATTTGCCATCTGATCTAACTTCTGGAGGCAGTCAAAATGAGCCTTAGAATTCTTCCCTACCTTATTCCTGTGCTGAGATACAGGCTGCTCCAACCTGCTGTAAAATGCTTGATTTCGAGAGTGAGCGAAACTAATGAAAACATTGTTGGGGTAAAACCTAAAGGGAAAGACCTAGCACCAAATCCAATTTGCCATCTGATCTAACTTCTGGAGGCAGTCAAAATGAGCCTTAGAATTCTTCCCTACCTTATTCCTGTGCTGAGATACAGGCTGCTCCAACCTGCTGTAAAATGCTTGATTTCGAGAGTGAGCGAAACTAATGAAAACATTGTTGGGGTAAAACCTAAAGGGAAAGGACCTAGCACCAAATCCAATTTGCCATCTGATCTAACTTCTGGAGGCAGTCAAAATGAGCCTTAGAATTCTTCCCTACCTTATTCCTGTGCTGAGATACAGGCTGCTCCAACCTGCTGTAAAATGCTTGATTTCGAGAGTGAGCGAAACTAATGAAAACATTGTTGGGGTAAAACCTAAAGGGAAAGACCTAGCACCAAATCCAATTTGCCATCTGATCTAACTTCTGGAGGCAGTCAAAATGAGCCTTAGAATTCTTCCCTACCTTATTCCTGTGCTGAGATACAGGCTGCTCCAACCTGCTGTAAAATGCTTGATTTCGAGAGTGAGCGAAACTAATGAAAACATTGTTGGGGTAAAACCTAAAGGGAAAGACCTAGCACCAAATCCAATTTGCCATCTGATCTAACTTCTGGAGGCAGTCAAAATGAGCCTTAGAATTCTTCCCTACCTTATTCCTGTGCTGAGATACAGCTGCTCCAACCTGCTGTAAAATGCTTGATTTCGAGAGTGAGCGAAACTAATGAAAACATTGCTGGGGTAAAACCTAAAGGGAAAGACCTAGCACCAAATCCAATTTGCCATCTGATCTAACTTCTGGAGGCAGTCAAAATGAGCCTTAGAATTCTTCCCTACCTTATTCCTGTGCTGAGATACAGGCTGCTCCAACCTGCTGTAAAATGCTTGATTTCGAGAGTGAGCGAAACTAATGAAAACATTGTTGGGGTAAAACCTAAAGGGAAAGACCTAGCACCAAATCCAATTTGCCATCTGATCTAACTTCTGGAGGCAGTCAAAATGATCCTTAGAATTCTTCCCTACCTTATTCCTGTGCTGAGATACAGGCTGCTCCAACCTGCTGTAAAATGCTTGATTTCGAGAGTGAGCGAAACTAATGAAAACATTGTTGGGGTAAAACCTAAAGGGAAAGACCTAGCACCAAATCCAATTTGCCATCTGATCTAACTTCTGGAGGCAGTCAAAATGATCCTTAGAATTCTTCCCTACCTTATTCCTGTGCTGAGATACAGGCTGCTCCAACCTGCTGTAAAATGCTTGATTCGAGAGTGAGCGAAACTAATGAAAACATTGTTGGGGTAAAACCTAAAGGGAAAGACCTAGCACCAAATCCAATTTGCCATCTGATCTAACTTCTGGAGGCAGTCAAAATGAGCCTTAGAATTCTTCCCTACCTATTCCTGTGCTGAGATACAGGCTGCTCCAACCTGCTGTAAAATGCTTGATTTCAAGAGTGAGCAAAATTAATGAAAACATTGTTGGGGTAAAACCTAAAGGGAAAGACCTAGCACCAAATCCAATTTGCCATCTGATCTAACTTCTGGAGGCAGTCAAAATGATCCTTAGAATTCTTCCCTACCTTATTCCTGTGCTGAGATACAGGCTGCTCCAACCTGCTGTAAAATGCTTGATTTCGAGAGTGAGCGAAACTAATGAAAACATTGTTGGGGTAAAACCTAAAGGGAAAGACCTAGCACCAAATCCAATTTGCCATCTGATCTAACTTCTGGAGGCAGTCAAAATGAGCCTTAGAATTCTTCCCTACCTTATTCCTGTGCTGAGATACAGGCTGCTCCCAACCTGCTGTAAAATGCTTGATTTCGAGAGTGAGCGAAACTAATGAAAACATTGTTGGGGTAAAACCTAAAGGGAAAGACCTAGCACCAAATCCAATTTGCCATCTGATCTAACTTCTGGAGGCAGTCAAAATGATCCTTAGAATTCTTCCCTACCTTATTCCTGTGCTGAGATACAGGCTGCTCCAACCTGCTGTAAAATGCTTGATTTCGAGAGTGAGCGAAACTAATGAAAACATTGTTGGGGTAAAACCTAAAGGGAAAGACCTAGCACCAAATCCAATTTGCCATCTGATCTAACTTCTGGAGGCAGTCAAAATGAGCCTTAGAATTCTTCCCTACCTTATTCCTGTGCTGAGATACAGGCTGCTCCAACCTGCTGTAAAATGCTTGATTTCGAGAGTGAGCGAAACTAATGAAAACATTGTTGGGGTAAAACCTAAAGGGAAAGACCTAGCACCAAATCCAATTTGCCATCTGATCTAACTTCTGGAGGCAGTCAAAATGAGCCTTAGAATTCTTCCCTACCTTATTCCTGTGCTGAGATACAGGCTGCTCCAACCTGCTGTAAAATGCTTGATTTCGAGAGTGAGCGAAACTAATGAAAACATTGTTGGGGTAAAACCTAAAGGGAAAGACCTAGCACCAAATCCAATTTGCCATCTGATCTAACTTCTGGAGGCAGTCAAAATGAGCCTTAGAATTCTTCCCTACCTTATTCCTGTGCTGAGATACAGGCTGCTCCAACCTGCTGTAAAATGCTTGATTTCGAGAGTGAGCGAAACTAATGAAAACATTGTTGGGGTAAAACCTAAAGGGAAAGACCTAGCACCAAATCCAATTTGCCATCTGATCTAACTTCTGGAGGCAGTCAAAATGAGCCTTAGAATTCTTCCCTACCTTATTCCTGTGCTGAGATACAGGCTGCTCCAACCTGCTGTAAAATGCTTGATTTCGAGAGTGAGCGAAACTAATGAAAACATTGTTGGGGTAAAACCTAAAGGGAAAGACCTAGCACCAAATCCAATTTGCCATCTGATCTAACTTCTGGAGGCAGTCAAAATGAGCCTTAGAATTCTTCCCTACCTTATTCCTGTGCTGAGATACAGGCTGCTCCAACCTGCTGTAAAATGCTTGATTTCGAGAGTGAGCGAAACTAATGAAAACATTGTTGGGGTAAAACCTAAAGGGAAAGACCTAGCACCAAATCCAATTTGCCATCTGATCTAACTTCTGGAGGCAGTCAAAATGAGCCTTAGAATTCTTCCCTACCTTATTCCTGTGCTGAGATACAGGCTGCTCCAACCTGCTGTAAAAGGCTTGATTTCGAGAGTGAGCGAAACTAATGAAAACATTGTTGGGGTAAAACCTAAAGGGAAAGACCTAGCACCAAATCCAATTTGCCATCTGATCTAACTTCTGGAGGCAGTCAAAATGATCCTTAGAATTCTTCCCTACCTTATTCCTGTGCTGAGATACAGGCTGCTCCAACCTGCTGTAAAATGCTTGATTTCGAGAGTGAGCGAAACTAATGAAAACATTGTTGGGGTAAAACCTAAAGGGAAAGACCTAGCACCAAATCCAATTTGCCATCTGATCTAACTTCTGGAGGCAGTCAAAATGATCCTTAGAATTCTTCCCTACCTTATTCCTGTGCTGAGATACAGGCTGCTCCAACCTGCTGTAAAATGCTTGAGTTCGAGAGTGAGCTAAACTAATGAAAACATTGTTGGGGTAAAACCTAAGGGAAAGACCTAGCACCAAATCCAATTTGCCATCTGATCTAACTTCTGGAGGCAGTCAAATGAGCCTTAGAATTCTTCCCTACCTTATTCTGTGCTGAGATACAGGCTGCTCCAACCTGCTGTAAAATGCTTGATTTCGAGAGTGAGCGAAACTAATGAAAACATTGTTGGGGTAAAACCTAAAGGGAAAGACCTAGCACCAAATCCAATTTGCCATCTGATCTAACTTCTGGAGGCAGTCAAAATGAGCCTTAGAATTCTTCCCTACCTTATTCCTGTGCTGAGATACAGGCTGCTCCAACCTGCTGTAAAATGCTTGATTTCGAGAGTGAGCGAAACTAATGAAAACATTGTTGGGGTAAAACCTAAAGGGAAAGACCTAGCACCAAATCCAATTTGCCATCTGATCTAACTTCTGGAGGCAGTCAAAATGAGCCTTAGAATTCTTCCCTACCTTTTATTCCTGTGCTGAGATACAGGCTGCTCCAACCTGCTGTAAAATGCTTGATTTCGAGAGTGAGCGAAACTAATGAAAACATTGTTGGGGTAAAACCTAAAGGGAAAGACCTAGCACCAAATCCAATTTGCCATCTGATCTAACTTCTGGAGGCAGTCAAAATGAGCCTTAGAATTCTTCCCTACCTTATTCCTGTGCTGAGATACAGGCTGCTCCAACCTGCTGTAAAAGGCTTGATTTCGAGAGTGAGCGAAACTAATGAAAACATTGTTGGGGTAAAACCTAAAGGGAAAGACCTAGCACCAAATCCAATTTGCCATCTGATCTAACTTCTGGAGGCAGTCAAAATGAGCCTTAGAATTCTTCCCTACCTTATTCCTGTGCTGAGATACAGGCTGCTCCAACCTGCTGTAAAATGCTTGATTTCGAGAGTGAGCGAAACTAATGAAAACATTGTTGGGGTAAAACCTAAAGGGAAAGACCTAGCACCAAATCCAATTTGCCATCTGATCTAACTTCTGGAGGCAGTCAAAATGAGCCTTAGAATTCTTCCCTACCTTATTCCTGTGCTGAGATACAGGCTGCTCCAACCTGCTGTAAAATGCTTGATTTCGAGAGTGAGCGAAACTAATGAAAACATTGTTGGGGTAAAACCTAAAGGGAAAGACCTAGCACCAAATCCAATTTGCCATCTGATCTAACTTCTGGAGGCAGTCAAAATGAGCCTTAGAATTCTTCCCTACCTTATTCCTGTGCTGAGATACAGGCTGCTCCAACCTGCTGTAAAATGCTTGATTTCGAGAGTGAGCGAAACTAATGAAAACATTGTTGGGGTAAAACCTAAAGGGAAAGACCTAGCACCAAATCCAATTTGCCATCTGATCTAACTTCTGGAGGCAGTCAAAATGAGCCTTAGAATTCTTCCCTACCTTATTCCTGTGCTGAGATACAGGCTGCTCCAACCTGCTGTAAAATGCTTGATTTCGAGAGTGAGCGATACTAATGAAAACATTGTTGGGGTAAAACCTAAAGGGAAAGACCTAGCACCAAATCCAATTTGCCATCTGATCTAACTTCTGGAGGCAGTCAAAATGATCCTTAGAATTCTTCCCTACCTTATTCCTGTGCTGAGATACAGGCTGCTCCAACCTGCTGTAAAATGCTTGATTTCGAGAGTGAGCGAAACTAATGAAAACATTGTTGGGGTAAAACCTAAAGGGAAAGACCTAGCACCAAATCCAATTTGCCATCTGATCTAACTTCTGGAGGCAGTCAAAATGAGCCTTAGAATTCTTCCCTACCTTATTCCTGTGCTGAGATACAGGCTGCTCCAACCTGCTGTAAAATGCTTGATTTCGAGAGTGAGCGAAACTAATGAAAACATTGTTGGGGTAAAACCTAAAGGGAAAGACCTAGCACCAAATCCAATTTGCCATCTGATCTAACTTCTGGAGGCAGTCAAAATGAGCCTTGGAATTCTTCCCTACCTTATTCCTGTGCTGAGATACAGGCTGCTCCAACCTGCTGTAAAATGCTTGATTTCGAGAGTGAGCGAAACTAATGAAAACATTGTTGGGGTAAAACCTAAAGGGAAAGACCTAGCACCAAATCCAATTTGCCATCTGATCTAACTTCTGGAGGCAGTCAAAATGAGCCTTAGAATTCTTCCCTACCTTATTCCTGTGCTGAGATACAGGCTGCTCCAACCTGCTGTAAAATGCTTGATTTCGATAGTGAGCGAAACTAATGAAAACATTGTTGGGGTAAAACCTAAAGGGAAAGACCTAGCACCAAATCCAATTTGCCATCTGATCTAACTTCTGGAGGCAGTCAAAATGAGCCTTAGAATTCTTCCCTACCTTATTCCTGTGCTGAGATACAGGCTGCTCCAACCTGCTGTAAAATGCTTGATTTCGAGAGTGAGCGATACTAATGAAAACATTGTTGGGGTAAAACCTAAAGGGAAAGACCTAGCACCAAATGCAATTTGCCATCTGATCTAACTTCTGGAGGCAGTCAAAATGATCCTTAGAATTCTTCCCTACCTTATTCCTGTGCTGAGATACAGGCTGCTCCAACCTGCTGTAAAATGCTTGATTTCGAGAGTGAGCGAAACTAATGAAAACATTGTTGGGGTAAAACCTAAAGGGAAAGACCTAGCACCAAATCCAATTTGCCATCTGATCTAACTTCTGGAGGCAGTCAAAATGAGCCTTAGAATTCTTCCCTACCTTATTCCTGTGCTGAGATACAGGCTGCTCCAACCTGCTGTAAAATGCTTGATTTCGAGAGTGAGCGAAACTAATGAAAACATTGTTGGGGTAAAACCTAAAGGGAAAGACCTAGCACCAAATGCAATTTGCCATCTGATCTAACTTCTGGAGGCAGTCAAAATGAGCCTTAGAATTCTTCCCTACCTTATTCCTGTGCTGAGATACAGGCTGCTCCAACCTGCTGTAAAATGCTTGATTTCGAGAGTGAGCGAAACTAATGAAAACATTGTTGGGGTAAAACCTAAAGGGAAAGACCTAGCACCAAATCCAATTTGCCATCTGATCTAACTTCTGGAGGCAGTCAAAATGAGCCTTAGAATTCTTCCCTACCTTATTCCTGTGCTGAGATACAGGCTGCTCCAACCTGCTGTAAAATGCTTGATTTCGAGAGTGAGCGAAACTAATGAAAACATTGTTGGGGTAAAACCTAAAGGGAAAGACCTAGCACCAAATCCAATTTGCCATCTGATCTAACTTCTGGAGGCAGTCAAAATGAGCCTTAGAATTCTTCCCTATCTTATTCCTGTGCTGAGATACAGGCTGCTCCAACCTGCTGTAAAATGCTTGATTTCGAGAGTGAGCGAAACTAATGAAAACATTGTTGGGGTAAAACCTAAAGGGAAAGACCTAGCACCAAATCCAATTTGCCATCTGATCTAACTTCTGGAGGCAGTCAAAATGAGCCTTAGAATTCTTCCCTACCTTATTCCTGTGCTGAGATACAGGCTGCTCCAACCTGCTGTAAAATGCTTGATTTCGAGAGTGAGCGAAACTAATGAAAACATTGTTGGGGTAAAACCTAAAGGGAAAGACCTAGCACCAAATCCAATTTGCCATCTGATCTAACTTCTGGAGGCAGTCAAAATGAGCCTTAGAATTCTTCCCTACCTTATTCCTGTGCTGAGATACAGGCTGCTCCAACCTGCTGTAAAATGCTTGATTTCGAGAGTGAGCGATACTAATGAAAACATTGTTGGGGTAAAACCTAAAGGGAAAGACCTAGCACCAAATCCAATTTGCCATCTGATCTAACTTCTGGAGGCAGTCAAAATGATCCTTAGAATTCTTCCCTACCTTATTCCTGTGCTGAGATACAGGCTGCTCCAACCTTGCTGTAAAATGCTTGATTTCGAGAGTGAGCGAAACTAATGAAAACATTGTTGGGGTAAAACCTAAAGGGAAAGACCTAGCACCAAATCCAATTTGCCATCTGATCTAACTTCTGGAGGCAGTCAAAATGAGCCTTAGAATTCTTCCCTACCTTATTCCTGTGCTGAGATACAGGCTGCTCCAACCTGCTGTAAAATGCTTGATTTCGAGAGTGAGCGAAACTAATGAAAACATTGTTGGGGTTAAAACCTAAAGGGAAAGACCTAGCACCAAATCCAATTTGCCATCTGATCTAACTTCTGGAGGCAGTCAAAATGAGCCTTAGAATTCTTCCCTACCTTATTCCTGTGCTGAGATACAGGCTGCTCCAACCTGCTGTAAAATGCTTGATTTCGAGAGTGAGCGAAACTAATGAAAACATTGTTGGGGTAAAACCTAAAGGGAAAGACCTAGCACCAAATCCAATTTGCCATCTGATCTAACTTCTGGAGGCAGTCAAAATGAGCCTTAGAATTCTTCCCTACCTTATTCCTGTGCTGAGATACAGGCTGCTCCAACCTGCTGTAAAATGCTTGATTTCGAGAGTGAGCGAAACTAATGAAAACATTGTTGGGGTAAAACCTAAAGGGAAAGACCTAGCACCAAATCCAATTTGCCATCTGATCTAACTTCTGGAGGCAGTCAAAATGAGCCTTAGAATTCTTCCCTACCTTATTCCTGTGCTGAGATACAGGCTGCTCCAACCTGCTGTAAAATGCTTGATTTCGATAGTGAGCGAAACTAATGAAAACATTGTTGGGGTAAAACCTAAAGGGAAAGACCTAGCACCAAATCCAATTTGCCATCTGATCTAACTTCTGGAGGCAGTCAAAATGAGCCTTAGAATTCTTCCCTACCTTATTCCTGTGCTGAGATACAGGCTGCTCCAACCTGCTGTAAAATGCTTGATTTCGAGAGTGAGCGATACTAATGAAAACATTGTTGGGGTAAAACCTAAAGGGAAAGACCTAGCACCAAATGCAATTTGCCATCTGATCTAACTTCTGGAGGCAGTCAAAATGATCCTTAGAATTCTTCCCTACCTTATTCCTGTGCTGAGATACAGGCTGCTCCAACCTGCTGTAAAATGCTTGATTTCGAGAGTGCGCGAAACTAATGAAAACATTGTTGGGGTAAAACCTAAAGGGAAAGACCTAGCACCAAATGCAATTTGCCATCTGATCTAACTTCTGGAGGCAGTCAAAATGAGCCTTAGAATTCTTCCCTACCTTATTCCTGTGCTGAGATACAGGCTGCTCCAACCTGCTGTAAAATGCTTGATTTCGAGAGTGAGCGAAACTAATGAAAACATTGTTGGGGTAAAACCTAAAGGGAAAGACCTAGCACCAAATCCAATTTGCCATCTGATCTAACTTCTGGAGGCAGTCAAAATGAGCCTTAGAATTCTTCCCTACCTTATTCCTGTGCTGAGATACAGGCTGCTCCAACCTGCTGTAAAATGCTTGATTTCGAGAGTGAGCGAAACTAATGAAAACATTGTTGGGGTAAAACCTAAAGGGAAAGACCTAGCACCAAATCCAATTTGCCATCTGATCTAACTTCTGGAGGCAGTCAAAATAAGCCTTAGAATTCTTCCCTACCTTATTCCTGTGCTGAGATACAGGCTGCTCCAACCTGCTGTAAAAGGCTTGATTTCGAGAGTGAGCGAAACTAATGAAAACATTGTTGGGGTAAAACCTAAAGGGAAAGACCTAGCACCAAATCCAATTTGCCATCTGATCTAACTTCTGGAGGCAGTCAAAATGATCCTTAGAATTCTTCCCTACCTTATTCCTGTGCTGAGATACAGGCTGCTCCAACCTGCTGTAAAATGCTTGATTTCGAGAGTGAGCGAAACTAATGAAAACATTGTTGGGGTAAAACCTAAAGGGAAAGACCTAGCACCAAATCCAATTTGCCATCTGATCTAACTTCTGGAGGCAGTCAAAATGAGCCTTAGAATTCTTCCCTACCTTATTCCTGTGCTGAGATACAGGCTGCTCCAACCTGCTGTAAAATGCTTGATTTCGAGAGTGAGCGAAACTAATGAAAACATTGTTGGGGTAAAACCTAAAGGGAAAGACCTAGCACCAAATCCAATTTGCCATCTGATCTAACTTCTGGAGGCAGTCAAAATGATCCTTAGAATTCTTCCCTACCTTATTCCTGTGCTGAGATACAGGCTGCTCCAACCTGCTGTAAAATGCTTGATTTCGAGAGTGAGCGAAACTAATGAAAACATTGTTGGGGTAAAACCTAAAGGGAAAGACCTAGCACCAAATCCAATTTGCCATCTGATCTAACTTCTGGAGGCAGTCAAAATGAGCCTTAGAATTCTTCCCTACCTTATTCCTGTGCTGAGATACAGGCTGCTCCAACCTGCTGTAAAATGCTTGATTTCAAGAGTGAGCAAAATTAATGAAAACATTGTTGGGGTAAAACCTAAAGGGAAAGACCTAGCACCAAATCCAATTTGCCATCTGATCTAACTTCTGGAGGCAGTCAAAATAAGCCTTAGAATTCTTCCCTACCTTATTCCTGTGCTGAGATACAGGCTGCTCCAACCTGCTGTAAAAGGCTTGATTTCGAGAGTGAGCGAAACTAATGAAAACATTGTTGGGGTAAAACCTAAAGGGAAAGACCTAGCACCAAATCCAATTTGCCATCTGATCTAACTTCTGGAGGCAGTCAAAATGATCCTTAGAATTCTTCCCTACCTTATTCCTGTGCTGAGATACAGGCTGCTCCAACCTGCTGTAAAATGCTTGATTTCGAGAGTGAGCGAAACTAATGAAAACATTGTTGGGGTAAAACCTAAAGGGAAAGACCTAGCACCAAATCCAATTTGCCATCTGATCTAACTTCTGGAGGCAGTCAAAATGATCCTTAGAATTCTTCCCTACCTTATTCCTGTGCTGAGATACAGGCTGCTCCAACCTGCTGTAAAATGCTTGATTTCGAGAGTGAGCGAAACTAATGAAAACATTGTTGGGGTAAAACCTAAAGGGAAAGACCTAGCACCAAATCCAATTTGCCATCTGATCTAACTTCTGGAGGCAGTCAAAATGAGCCTTAGAATTCTTCCCTACCTTATTCCTGTGCTGAGATACAGGCTGCTCCAACCTGCTGTAAAATGCTTGATTTCGAGAGTGAGCGAAACTAATGAAAACATTGTTGGGGTAAAACCTAAAGGGAAAGACCTAGCACCAAATCCAATTTGCCATCTGATCTAACTTCTGGAGGCAGTCAAAATGAGCCTTAGAATTCTTCCCTACCTTATTCCTGTGCTGAGATACAGGCTGCTCCAACCTGCTGTAAAATGCTTGATTTCGAGAGTGAGCGAAACTAATGAAAACATTGTTGGGGTAAAACCTAAAGGGAAAGACCTAGCACCAAATCCAATTTGCCATCTGATCTAACTTCTGGAGGCAGTCAAAATGAGCCTTAGAATTCTTCCCTACCTTATTCCTGTGCTGAGATACAGGCTGCTCCAACCTGCTGTAAAATGCTTGATTTCGAGAGTGAGCGAAACTAATGAAAACATTGTTGGGGTAAAACCTAAAGGGAAAGACCTAGCACCAAATCCAATTTGCCATCTGATCTAACTTCTGGAGGCAGTCAAAATGAGCCTTAGAATTCTTCCCTACCTTATTCCTGTGCTGAGATACAGGCTGCTCCAACCTGCTGTAAAATGCTTGATTTCGAGAGTGAGCGAAACTAATGAAAACATTGTTGGGGTAAAACCTAAAGGGAAAGACCTAGCACCAAATCCAATTTGCCATCTGATCTAACTTCTGGAGGCAGTCAAAATGAGCCTTAGAATTCTTCCCTACCTTATTCCTGTGCTGAGATACAGGCTGCTCCAACCTGCTGTAAAAGGCTTGATTTCGAGAGTGAGCGAAACTAATGAAAACATTGTTGGGGTAAAACCTAAAGGGAAAGACCTAGCACCAAATCCAATTTGCCATCTGATCTAACTTCTGGAGGCAGTCAAAATGAGCCTTAGAATTCTTCCCTACCTTATTCCTGTGCTGAGATACAGGCTGCTCCAACCTGCTGTAAAAGGCTTGATTTCGAGAGTGAGCGAAACTAATGAAAACATTGTTGGGGTAAAACCTAAAGGGAAAGACCTAGCACCAAATCCAATTTGCCATCTGATCTAACTTCTGGAGGCAGTCAAAATGAGCCTTAGAATTCTTCCCTACCTTATTCCTGTGCTGAGATACAGGCTGCTCCAACCTGCTGTAAAATGCTTGATTTCGAGAGTGAGCGAAACTAATGAAAACATTGTTGGGGTAAAACCTAAAGGGAAAGACCTAGCACCAAATCCAATTTGCCATCTGATCTAACTTCTGGAGGCAGTCAAAATGAGCCTTAGAATTCTTCCCTACCTTATTCCTGTGCTGAGATACAGGCTGCTCCAACCTGCTGTAAAATGCTTGATTTCGAGAGTGAGCTAAACTAATGAAAACATTGTTGGGGTAAAACCTAAAGGGAAAGACCTAGCACCAAATCCAATTTGCCATCTGATCTAACTTCTGGAGGCAGTCAAAATGAGCCTTAGAATTCTTCCCTACCTTATTCCTGTGCTGAGATACAGGCTGCTCCAACCTGCTGTAAAATGCTTGATTTCGAGAGTGAGCGAAACTAATGAAAACATTGTTGGGGTAAAACCTAAAGGGAAAGACCTAGCACCAAATCCAATTTGCCATCTGATCTAACTTCTGGAGGCAGTCAAAATGAGCCTTAGAATTCTTCCCTACCTTATTCCTGTGCTGAGATACAGGCTGCTCCAACCTGCTGTAAAATGCTTGATTTCGAGAGTGAGCGAAACTAATGAAAACATTGTTGGGGTAAAACCTAAAGGGAAAGACCTAGCACCAAATCCAATTTGCCATCTGATCTAACTTCTGGAGGCAGTCAAAATGAGCCTTAGAATTCTTCCCTACCTTATTCCTGTGCTGAGATACAGGCTGCTCCAACCTGCTGTAAAATGCTTGATTTCGAGAGTGAGCGAAACTAATGAAAACATTGTTGGGGTAAAACCTAAAGGGAAAGACCTAGCACCAAATGCAATTTGCCATCTGATCTAACTTCTGGAGGCAGTCAAAATGAGCCTTAGAATTCTTCCCTACCTTATTCCTGTGCTGAGATACAGGCTGCTCCAACCTGCTGTAAAATGCTTGATTTCGAGAGTGAGCGAAACTAATGAAAACATTGTTGGGGTAAAACCTAAAGGGAAAGACCTAGCACCAAATCCAATTTGCCATCTGATCTAACTTCTGGAGGCAGTCAAAATGAGCCTTAGAATTCTTCCCTACCTTATTCCTGTGCTGAGATACAGGCTGCTCCAACCTGCTGTAAAATGCTTGATTTCGAGAGTGAGCGAAACTAATGAAAACATTGTTGGGGTAAAACCTAAAGGGAAAGACCTAGCACCAAATCCAATTTGCCATCTGATCTAACTTCTGGAGGCAGTCAAAATGAGCCTTAGAATTCTTCCCTACCTTATTCCTGTGCTGAGATACAGGCTGCTCCAACCTGCTGTAAAATGCTTGATTTCGAGAGTGAGCGAAACTAATGAAAACATTGTTGGGGTAAAACCTAAAGGGAAAGACCTAGCACCAAATCCAATTTGCCATCTGATCTAACTTCTGGAGGCAGTCAAAATGAGCCTTAGAATTCTTCCCTACCTTATTCCTGTGCTGAGATACAGGCTGCTCCAACCTGCTGTAAAATGCTTGATTTCGAGAGTGAGCGAAACTAATGAAAACATTGTTGGGGTAAAACCTAAAGGGAAAGACCTAGCACCAAATCCAATTTGCCATCTGATCTAACTTCTGGAGGCAGTCAAAATGAGCCTTAGAATTCTTCCCTACCTTATTCCTGTGCTGAGATACAGGCTGCTCCAACCTGCTGTAAAATGCTTGATTTCGAGAGGTGAGCGATACTAATGAAAACATTGTTGGGGTAAAACCTAAAGGGAAAGACCTAGCACCAAATCCAATTTGCCATCTGATCTAACTTCTGGAGGCAGTCAAAATGATCCTTAGAATTCTTCCCTACCTTATTCCTGTGCTGAGATACAGGCTGCTCCAACCTGCTGTAAAATGCTTGATTTCGAGAGTGAGCGAAACTAATGAAAACATTGTTGGGGTAAAACCTAAAGGGAAAGACCTAGCACCAAATCCAATTTGCCATCTGATCTAACTTCTGGAGGCAGTCAAAATGAGCCTTAGAATTCTTCCCTACCTTATTCCTGTGCTGAGATACAGGCTGCTCCAACCTGCTGTAAAATGCTTGATTTCGAGAGTGAGCGAAACTAATGAAAACATTGTTGGGGTAAAACCTAAAGGGAAAGACCTAGCACCAAATCCAATTTGCCATCTGATCTAACTTCTGGAGGCAGTCAAAATGAGCCTTAGAATTCTTCCCTACCTTATTCCTGTGCTGAGATACAGGCTGCTCCAACCTGCTGTAAAATGCTTGATTTCGAGAGTGAGCGAAACTAATGAAAACATTGTTGGGGTAAAACCTAAAGGGAAAGACCTAGCACCAAATCCAATTTGCCATCTGATCTAACTTCTGGAGGCAGTCAAAATGAGCCTTAGAATTCTTCCCTACCTTATTCCTGTGCTGAGATACAGGCTGCT
>NW_027143536.1:0-56331 GCF_026170545.1 Melanerpes formicivorus | reverse complement strand
CATTAGTTTCGCTCACTCTCGAAATCAAGCATTTTACAGCAGGTTGGAGCAGCCTGTATCTCAGCACAGGAATAAGGTAGGGAAGAATTCTAAGGATCATTTTGACTGCCTCCAGAAGTTAGATCAGATGGCAAATTGGATTTGGTGCTAGGTCTTTCCCTTTAGGTTTTACCCCAACAATGTTTTCATTAGTTTCGCTCACTCTCGAAATCAAGCATTTTACAGCAGGTTGGAGCAGCCTGTATCTCAGCACAGGAATAAGGTAGGGAAGAATTCTAAGGATCATTTTGACTGCCTCCAGAAGTTAGATCAGATGGCAAATTGGATTTGGTGCTAGGTCTTTCCCTTTAGGTTTTACCCCAACAATGTTTTCATTAGTTTCGCTCACTCTCGAAATCAAGCATTTTACAGCAGGTTGGAGCAGCCTGTATCTCAGCACAGGAATAAGGTAGGGAAGAATTCTAAGGATCATTTTGACTGCCTCCAGAAGTTAGATCAGATGGCAAATTGGATTTTGGTGCTAGGTCTTTCCCTTTAGGTTTTACCCCAACAATGTTTTCATTAGTTTCGCTCACTCTCGAAATCAAGCATTTTACAGCAGGTTGGAGCAGCCTGTATCTCAGCACAGGAATAAGGTAGGGAAGAATTCTAAGGATCATTTTGACTGCCTCCAGAAGTTAGATCAGATGGCAAATTGGATTTGGTGCTAGGTCTTTCCCTTTACGTTTTACCCCAACAATGTTTTCATTAGTTTCGCTCACTCTCGAAATCAAGCATTTTACAGCAGGTTGGAGCAGCCTGTATCTCAGCACAGGAATAAGGTAGGGAAGAATTCTAAGGATCATTTTGACTGCCTCCAGAAGTTAGATCAGATGGCAAATTGGATTTGGTGCTAGGTCTTTCCCTTTAGGTTTTACCCCAACAATGTTTTTCATTAGTTTCGCTCACTCTCGAAATCAAGCATTTTACAGCAGGTTGGAGCAGCCTGTATCTCAGCACAGGAATAAGGTAGGGAAGAATTCTAAGGATCATTTTGACTGCCTCCAGAAGTTAGATCAGATGGCAAATTGGATTTGGTGCTAGGTCTTTCCCTTTAGGTTTTACCCCAACAATGTTTTCATTAGTTTCGCTCACTCTCGAAATCAAGCATTTTACAGCAGGTTGGAGCAGCCTGTATCTCAGCACAGGAATAAGGTAGGGAAGAATTCTAAGGATCATTTTGACTGCCTCCAGAAGTTAGATCAGATGGCAAATTGGATTTGGTGCTAGGTCTTTCCCTTTAGGTTTTACCCCAACAATGTTTTCATTAATTTCGCTCACTCTCGAAATCAAGCATTTTACAGCAGGTTGGAGCAGCCTGTATCTCAGCACAGGAATAAGGTAGGGAAGAATTCTAAGGATCATTTTGACTGCCTCCAGAAGTTAGATCAGATGGCCAATTGCGTTTGGTGCTAGGTCCTTTCCCTTTAGCTTTTACCCCAACAATGTTTTCATTAGTTTCGCTCACTCTCGAAATCAAGCATTTTACAGCAGGTTGGAGCAGCCTGTATCTCAGCACAGGAATAAGGTAGGGAAGAATTCTAAGGCTCATTTTGACTGCCTCCAGAAGTTAGATCAGATGGCAAATGCAATTTGGTGCTAGGCCTTTCCCTTTAGGTTTTACCCCAACAATGTTTTCATTAGTTTCGCTCACTCTCGAAATCAAGCATTTTACAGCAGGTTGGAGCAGCCTGTATCTCAGCACAGGAATAAGGTAGGGAAGAATTCAAATACTCATTTTGACTGCCTCCAGAAGTTAGATCAGATGGGAAGTTGTATTTGGTGCTAGGTCTTTCCCTTTAGGTTTTACCCCAACAATGTTTTCATTAGTTTCGCTCACTCTCGAAATCAAGCATTTTACAGCAGGTTGGAGCAGCCTGTATCTCAGCAGAGGAATAAGGTAGGGAAGAATTCTAAGGATCATTTTGACTGCCTCCAGAAGTTAGATCAGATGGCCAATGCAATTTGGTGCTAGGCCTTTCCCTTTAGGTTTTACCCCAACAATGTTTTCATTAGTTTCGCTCACTCTCGAAATCAAGCATTTTACAGCAGGTTGGAGCAGCCTGTATCTCAGCACAGGAATAAGGTAGGGAAGAATTCTAAGGATCATTTTGACTGCCTCCAGAAGTTAGATCAGATGGCAAATTGTATTTGGTGCTAGGCCTTTCCCTTTAGGTTTTACCCCAACAATGTTTTCATTAGTTTCGCTCACTCTCGAAATCAAGCATTTTACAGCAGGTTGGAGCAGCCTGTATCTCAGCACAGGAATAAGGTAGGGAAGAATTCTAAGGATCATTTTGACTGCCTCCAGAAGTTAGATCAGATGGCAAATTGTATTTGGTGCTAGGTCTTTCCCTTTAGGTTTTACCCCAACAATGTTTTCATTAGTTTCGCTCACTCTCGAAATCAAGCATTTTACAGCAGGTTGGAGCAGCCTGTATCTCAGCACAGGAATAAGGTAGGGAAGAATTCAAATACTCATTTTGACTGCCTCCAGAAGTTAGATCAGATGGCCAATGCAATTTGGTGCTAGGTCTTTCCTTTAGGTTTTACCCCCAACAATGTTTTCATTAGTTTCGCTCACTCTCGAAATCAAGCATTTTACAGCAGGTTGGAGCAGCCTGTATCTCAGCACAGGAATAAGGTAGGGAAGAATTCTAAGGATCATTTTGACTGCCTCCAGAAGTTAGATCAGATGGGAAATTGTATTTGGTGCTAGGTCTCTCCCTTTAGGTTTTACCCCAACAATGTTTTCATTAGTTTCGCTCACTCTCGAAATCAAGCATTTTACAGCAGGTTGGAGCAGCCTGTATCTCAGCACAGGAATAAGGTAGGGAAGAATTCTAAGGATCATTTTGACTGCCTCCAGAAGTTAGATCAGATGGCAAATTGTATGTGGTGCTAGGTCTTTCCCTTTAGGTTTTACCCCAACAATGTTTTCATTAGTTTTCGCTCACTCTCGAAATCAAGCATTTTACAGCAGGTTGGAGCAGCCTGTATCTCAGCACAGGAATAAGGTAGGGAAGAATTCAAATACTCATTTTGACTGCCTCCAGAAGTTAGATCAGATGGCCAATGCAATTTGGTGCTAGGCCTTTCCCTTTAGGTTTTACCCCAACAATGTTTTCATTAGTTTCGCTCACTCTCGAAATCAAGCATTTTACAGCAGGTTGGAGCAGCCTGTATCTCAGCACAGGAATAAGGTAGGGAAGAATTCAAATACTCATTTTGACTGCCTCCAGAAGTTAGATCAGATGGCCAATGCAATTTGGTGCTAGGCCTTTCCCTTTAGGTTTTACCCCAACAATGTTTTCATTAGTTTCGATCACTCTCGAAATCAAGCATTTTACAGCAGGTTGGAGCAGCCTGTATCTCAGCACAGGAATAAGGTAGGGAAGAATTCTAAGGATCATTTTGACTGCCTCCAGAAGTTAGATCAGATGGCCAATGCAATTTGGTGCTAGACCTTTCCCTTTAGGTTTTACCCCAACAATGTTTTCATTAGTTTCGCTCACTCTCGAAATCAAGCATTTTACAGCAGGTTGGAGCAGCCTGTATCTCAGCACAGGAATAAGGTAGGGAAGAATTCAAATACTCATTTTGACTGCTTCCAGAAGTTAGATCAGATGGCAAATTGTATTTGGTGCTAGATCTTTCCCTTTAGGTTTTACCCCCAACAGTGTTTTCATTAGTTTCGATCACTCTCGAAATCAAGCATTTTACAGCAGGTTGGAGCAGCCTGTATCTCAGCACAGGAATAAGGTAGGGAAGAATTCTAAGGATCATTTTGACTGCCTCCAGAAGTTAGATCAGATGGAAAATTGTATTTGGTGCTAGGTCTTTCCCTTTAGGTTTTACCCCAACAATGTTTTCATTAGTTTCGCACACTCTCGAAATCAAGCATTTTACAGCAGGTTGGGAGCAGCCTGTATCTCAGCACAGGAATAAGGTAGGGAAGAATTCAAATACTCATTTTGACTGCCTCCAGAAGTTAGATCAGATGGCCAATGCAATTTGGTGCTAGGCCTTTCCCTTTAGCTTTTACCCCAACAATGTTTTCATTAGTTTCGCTCACTCTCGAAATCAACTATTTTACAGCAGGTTGGAGCAGCCTGTATCTCAGCACAGGAATAAGGTAGGGAAGAATTCAAATACTCATTTTGACTGCCTCCAGAAGTTAGATCAGATGGCCAATGCAATTTTGGTGCTAGGCCTTTCCCTTTAGGTTTTACCCCAACAATGTTTTCATTAGTTTCGCTCACTCTCGAAATCAAGCATTTTACAGCAGGTTGGAGCAGCCTGTATCTCAGCACAGGAATAAGGTAGGGAAGAATTCAAATACTCATTTTGACTGCCTCCAGAAGTTAGATCAGATGGCAAGTTGTATTTGGTGCTAGGTCTTTCCCTTTAGGTTTTACCCCAACAATGTTTTCATTAGTTTCGCTCACTCTCGAAATCAAGCATTTTACAGCAGGTTGGAGCAGCCTGTATCTCAGCAGAGGAATAAGGTAGGGAAGAATTCTAAGGATCATTTTGACTGCCTCCAGAAGTTAGATCAGATGGCCAATGCAATTTGGTGCTAGGCCTTTCCCTTTAGGTTTTACCCCAACAATGTTTTCATTAGTTTCGCTCACTCTCGAAATCAAGCATTTTACAGCAGGTTGGGAGCAGCCTGTATCTCAGCACAGGAATAAGGTAGGGAAGAATTCTAAGGATCATTTTGACTGCCTCCAGAAGTTAGATCAGATGGCAAATTGTATTTGGTGCTAGGTCTTTCCCTTTAGGTTTTACCCCAACAATGTTTTCATTAGTTTCGCTCACTCTCGAAATCAAGCATTTTACAGCAGGTTGGAGCAGCCTGTATCTCAGCACAGGAATAAGGTAGGGAAGAATTCAAATACTCATTTTGACTGCCTCCAGAAGTTAGATCAGATGGCCAATGCAATTTGGTGCTAGGCCTTTCCCTTTAGGTTTTACCCCAACAATGTTTTCATTAGTTTCGCTCACTCTCGAAATCAAGCATTTTACAGCAGGTTGGAGCAGCCTGTATCTCAGCACAGGAATAAGGTAGGAAAG
The DNA here is from genome assembly GCF_026170545.1 of Melanerpes formicivorus. Lineage (NCBI taxonomy): Eukaryota > Metazoa > Chordata > Aves > Piciformes > Picidae > Melanerpes > Melanerpes formicivorus. The sequence continues at coordinate 51,216 of NW_027143536.1, read as the reverse complement.
AATTCTAAGGATCATTTGACTGCCTCCAGAAGTTAGATCAGATGGGAAATTGTATTTGGTGCTAGGTCTCTCCCTTTAGGTTTTACCCCAACAATGTTTTCATTAGTTTCGCTCACTCTCGAAATCAAGCATTTTACAGCAGGTTGGAGCAGCCTGTATCTCAACACAGGAATAAGGTAGGGAAGAATTCTAAGGATCATTTTGACTGCCTCCAGAAGTTAGATCAGATGGCAAATTGTATGTGGTGCTAGGTCTTTCCCTTTAGGTTTTACCCCAACAATGTTTTCATTAGTTTCGCTCACTCTCGAAATCAAGCATTTTACAGCAGGTTGGAGCAGCCTGTATCTCAGCACAGGAATAAGGTAGGGAAGAATTCTAAGGATCATTTTGACTGCCTCCAGAAGTTAGATCAGATGGCCAATGCAATTTGGTGCTAGGCCTTTCCCTTTAGGTTTTACCCCAACAATGTTTTCATTAGTTTCGCTCACTCTCGAAATCAAGCATTTTACAGCAGGTTGGAGCAGCCTGTATCTCAGCACAGGAATAAAAGGTAGGGAAGAATTCAAATACTCATTTTGACTGCCTCCAGAAGTTAGATCAGATGGCCAATGCAATTTGGTGCTAGGCCTTTCCCTTTAGGTTTTACCCCAACAATGTTTTCATTAGTTTCGCTCACTCTCGAAATCAAAGCATTTTACAGCAGGTTGGAGCCAGCCTGTATCTCAGCACAGGAATAAGGTAGGGAAGAATTCTAAGGATCATTTTGACTGCCTCCAGAAGTTAGATCAGATGGCCAATGCAATTTGGTGCTAGACCTTTCCATTTAGGTTTTACCCCAACAATGTTTTCATTAGTTTCGCTCACTCTCGAAATCAAGCATTTTACAGCAGCTTGGAGCAGCCTGTATCTCAGCACAGGAATAAGGTAGGGAAGAATTCAAATACTCATTTTGACTGCTTCCAGAAGTTAGATCAGATGGCAAATTGTATTTGGTGCTAGATCTTTCCCTTTAGGTTTTACCCCAACAGTGTTTTCATTAGTTTCGATCACTCTCGAAATCAAGCATTTTACAGCAGGTTGGAGCAGCCTGTATCTCAGCACAGGAATAAGGTAGGGAAGAATTCTAAGGATCATTTTGACTGCCTCCAGAAGTTAGATCAGATGGAAAATTGTATTTGGTGCTAGGTCTTTCCCTTAGGTTTTACCCCAACAATGTTTTCATTAGTTTCGCACACTCTCGAAATCAAGCATTTTACAGCAGGTTGGAGCAGCCTGTATCTCAGCACAGGAATAAGGTAGGGAAGAATTCAAATACTCATTTTGACTGCCTCCAGAAGTTAGATCAGATGGCCAATGCAATTTGGTGCTAGGCCTTTCCCTTTAGCTTTTACCCCAACAATGTTTTCATTAGTTTCGCTCACTCTCGAAATCAAGCATTTTACAGCAGGTTGGAGCAGCCTGTATCTCAGCACAGGAATAAGGTAGGGAAGAATTCAAATACTCATTTTGACTGCCTCCAGAAGTTAGATCAGATGGCCAATGCAATTTGGTGCTAGGCCTTTCCCTTTAGGTTTTACCCCAACAATGTTTTCATTAGTTTCGCTCACTCTCGAAATCAAGCATTTTACAGCAGGTTGGAGCAGCCTGTATCTCAGCACAGGAATAAGGTAGGGAAGAATTCAAATACTCATTTTGACTGCCTCCAGAAGTTAGATCAGATGGGAAGTTGTATTTGGTGCTAGGTCTTTCCCTTTAGGTTTTACCCCAACAATGTTTTCATTAGTTTCGCTCACTCTCGAAATCAAGCATTTTACAGCAGGTTGGAGCAGCCTGTATCTCAGCAGAGGAATAAGGTAGGGAAGAATTCTAAGGATCATTTTGACTGCCTCCAGAAGTTAGATCAGATGGCCAATGCAATTTGGTGCTAGGCCTTTCCCTTTAGGTTTTACCCCAACAATGTTTTCATTAGTTTCGCTCACTCTCGAAATCAAGCATTTTACAGCAGGTTGGAGCAGCCTGTATCTCAGCACAGGAATAAGGTAGGGAAGAATTCTAAGGATCATTTTGACTGCCTCCAGAAGTTAGATCAGATGGCAAATTGTATTTGGTGCTAGGCCTTTCCCTTTAGGTTTTACCCCAACAATGTTTTCATTAGTTTCGCTCACTCTCGAAATCAAGCATTTTACAGCAGGTTGGAGCAGCCTGTATCTCAGCACAGGAATAAGGTAGGGAAGAATTCTAAGGATCATTTTGACTGCCTCCAGAAGTTAGATCAGATGGCAAATTGTATTTGGTGCTAGGTCTTTCCCTTTAGGTTTTACCCCAACAATGTTTTCATTAGTTTCGCTCACTCTCGAAATCAAGCATTTTACAGCAGGTTGGAGCAGCCTGTATCTCAGCACAGGAATAAGGTAGGGAAGAATTCAAATACTCATTTTGACTGCCTCCAGAAGTTAGATCAGATGGCCAATGCAATTTGGTGCTAGGTCTTTCCCTTTAGGTTTTACCCCAACAATGTTTTCATTAGTTTCGCTCACTCTCGAAATCAAGCATTTTACAGCAGGTTGGAGCAGCCTGTATCTCAGCACAGGAATAAGGTAGGGAAGAATTCTAAGGATCATTTTGACTGCCTCCAGAAGTTAGATCAGATGGGAAATTGTATTTGGTGCTAGGTCTCTCCCTTTAGGTTTTACCCCAACAATGTTTTCATTAGTTTCGCTCACTCTCGAAATCAAGCATTTTACAGCAGGTTGGAGCAGCCTGTATCTCAGCACAGGAATAAGGTAGGGAAGAATTCTAAGGATCATTTTGACTGCCTCCAGAAGTTAGATCAGATGGCAAATTGTATGTGGTGCTAGGTCTTTCCATTTAGGTTTTACCCCAACAATGTTTTCATTAGTTTCGCTCACTCTCGAAATCAAGCATTTTACAGCAGGTTGGAGCAGCCTGTATCTCAGCACAGGAATAAGGTAGGGAAGAATTCAAATACTCATTTTGACTGCCTCCAGAAGTTAGATCAGATGGCCAATGCAATTTGGTGCTAGGCCTTTCCCTTTAGGTTTTACCCCAACAATGTTTTCATTAGTTTCGCTCACTCTCGAAATCAAGCATTTTACAGCAGGTTGGAGCAGCCTGTATCTCAGCACAGGAATAAGGTAGGGAAGAATTCTAAGGATCATTTTGACTGCCTCCAGAAGTTAGATCAGATGGCCAATGCAATTTGGTGCTAGACCTTTCCCTTTAGGTTTTACCCCAACAATGTTTTCATTAGTTTCGCTCACTCTCGAAATCAAGCATTTTACAGCAGGTTGGAGCAGCCTGTATCTCAGCACAGGAATAAGGTAGGGAAGAATTCAAATACTCATTTTGACTGCTTCCAGAAGTTAGATCAGATGGCAAATTGTATTTGGTGCTAGATCTTTCCCTTTAGGTTTTACCCCAACAGTGTTTTCATAAGTTTCGATCACTCTCGAAATCAAGCATTTTACAGCAGGTTGGAGCAGCCTGTATCTCAGCACAGGAATAAGGTAGGGAAGAATTCTAAGGATCATTTTGACTGCCTCCAGAAGTTAGATCAGATGGCAAATTGTATTTGGTGCTAGGTCTTTCCCTTTAGGTTTTACCCCAACAATGTTTTCATTAGTTTCGCACACTCTCGAAATCAAGCATTTTACAGCAGGTTGGAGCAGCCTGTATCTCAGCACAGGAATAAGGTAGGGAAGAATTCAAATACTCATTTTGACTGCCTCCAGAAGTTAGATCAGATGGCCAATGCAATTTGGTGCTAGGCCTTTCCCTTTAGCTTTTACCCCAACAATGTTTTCATTAGTTTCGCTCACTCTCGAAATCAAGCATTTTACAGCAGGTTGGAGCAGCCTGTATCTCAGCACAGGAATAAGGTAGGGAAGAATTCAAATACTCATTTTGACTGCCTCCAGAAGTTAGATCAGATGGCCAATGGAATTTGGTGCTAGGCCTTTCCCTTTAGGTTTTACCCCAACAATGTTTTCATTAGTTTCGCTCACTCTCGAAATCAAGCATTTTACAGCAGGTTGGAGCAGCCTGTATCTCAGCACAGGAATAAGGTAGGGAAGAATTCAAATACTCATTTTGACTGCCTCCAGAAGTTAGATCAGATGGCAAGTTGTATTTGGTGCTAGGTCTTTCCCTTTAGGTTTTACCCCAACAATGTTTTCATTAGTTTCGCTCACTCTCGAAATCAAGCATTTTACAGCAGGTTGGAGCAGCCTGTATCTCAGCAGAGGAATAAGGTAGGGAAGAATTCTAAGGATCATTTTGACTGCCTCCAGAAGTTAGATCAGATGGCCAATGCAATTTGGTGCTAGGCCTTTCCCTTTAGGTTTTACCCCAACAATGTTTTCATTAGTTTCGCTCACTCTCGAAATCAAGCATTTTACAGAAGGTTGGAGCAGCCTGTATCTCAGCACAGGAATAAGGTAGGGAAGAATTCTAAGGATCATTTTGACTGCCTCCAGAAGTTAGATCAGATGGCAAATTGTATTTGGTGCTAGGTCTTTCCCTTTAGGTTTTACCCCAACAATGTTTTCATTAGTTTCGATCACTCTCGAAATCAAGCATTTTACAGCAGGTTGGAGCAGCCTGTATCTCAGCACAGGAATAAGGTAGGGAAGAATTCTAAGGATCATTTTGACTGCCTCCAGAAGTTAGATCAGATGGCCAATGCAATTTGGTGCTAGGCCTTTCCCTTTAGGTTTTACCCCAACAATGTTTTCATTAGTTTCGCTCACTCTCGAAATCAAGCATTTTACAGCAGGTTGGAGCAGCCTGTATCTCAGCACAGGAATAAGGTAGGGAAGAATTCAAATACTCATTTTGACTGCCTCCAGAAGTTAGATCAGATGGCCAATGGAATTTGGTGCTAGGTCTTTCCCTTTAGGTTTTACCCCAACAATGTTTTCATTAGTTTCGCTCACTCTCGAAATCAAGCATTTTACAGCAGGTTGGAGCAGCCTGTATCTCAGCACAGGAATAAGGTAGGGAAGAATTCTAAGGGATCATTTTGAGTGCCTCCAGAAGTTAGATCAGATGGCAAATTGTATTTGGTGCTAGGTCTTTCCCTTTAGGTTTTACCCCAACAATGTTTTCATTAGTTTAGCTCACTCTCGAAATCAAGCATTTTACAGCAGGTTGGAGCAGCCTGTATCTCAGCACAGGAATAAGGTAGGGAAGAATTCTCAGGATCATTTTGACTGCCTCCAGAAGTTAGATCAGATGGCAAATTGTATTTGTTGCTAGGCCTTTCCCTTTAGGTTTTACCCCAACAATGTTTTCATTAGTTTTGATCACTCTCGAAATCAAGCATTTTACAGCAGGTTGGAGCATCCTGTATCTCAGCACAGGAATAAGGTAGGGAAGAATTCAAATACTCATTTTGACTGCCTCCAGAAGTTAGATCAGATGGCCAATGCAATTTGGTGCTAGGCTTTTCCCTTTAGGTTTTACCCCTACAATATTTTCATTAGTTTCGATCACCCTCGAAATCAAGCATTTTACGGCAGGTTGGAGCAGCCTGTATCTCAGCACAGGGAATAAGGTAGGGAAGAATTCAAATACTCATTTTGACTGCCTCCAGAAGTTAGATCAGATGGCAAATTGTATTTGGTGCTAGGTCTTTCCCTTTAGGTTTTACCCCAACAATGTTTTCATTAGTTTCGCTCACTCTCGAAATCAAGCATTTTACAGCAGGTTGGAGCAGCCTGTATCTCAGCACAGGAATAAGGTAGGGAAGAAGTCTAAGGATCATTTTGACTGCCTCCAGAAGTTAGATCAGATGGCCAATGCAATTTGGTGCTAGGCCTTTCCCTTTAGGTTTTACCCCAACAATGTTTTCATTAGTTTCGCTCACTCTCGAAATCAAGCATTTTACAGCAGGTTGGAGCACCCTGTATCTCAGCACAGGAATAAGGTAGGGAAGAATTCAAATACTCATTTTGACTGCCTCCAGCAGTTAGATCAGATGGCAAATTGTATTTGGTGCTAGGTCTTTCCCTTTAGGTTTTACCCCAAAAATGTTTTCATTAGTTTCGCTCACTCTCGAAATCAAGCATTTTACAGCAGGTTGGAGCAGCCTGTATCTCAGCACAGGAATAAGGTAGGGAAGAATTCTAAGGATCATTTTGACTGCCTCCAGAAGTTAGATCAGATGGCCAATGCAATTTGGTGCTAGGCCTTTCCCTTTAGGTTTTACCCCAACAATGTTTTCATTAGTTTCGCTCACTCTCGAAATCAAGCATTTTACAGCAGGTTGGAGCAGCCTGTATCTCAGCACAGGAATAAGGTAGGGAAGAATTCTAAGGATCATTTTGACTGCCTCCAGAAGTTAGATCAGATGGCCAATGCAATTTGGTGCTAGGCCTTTCCCTTTAGGTTTTACCCCAACAATGTTTTCATTAGTTTCGCTCACTCTCGAAATCAAGCATTTTACAGCAGGTTGGAGCAGCCTGTATCTCAGCACAGGAATAAGGTAGGGAAGAATTCAAATACTCATTTTGACTGCCTCCAGAAGTTAGATCAGATGGCCAATGCAATTTGGTGCTAGGCCTTTCCCTTTAGGTTTTACCCCAACAATGTTTTCATTAGTTTCGCTCACTCTCGAAATCAAGCATTTTACAGCAGGTTGGAGCAGCCTGTATCTCAGCACAGGAATAAGGTAGGGAAGAATTCTAAGGATCATTTTGACTGCCTCCAGAAGTTAGATCAGATGGCCAATGCAATTTGGTGCTAGGCCTTTCCCTTTAGGTTTTACCCCAACAATGTTTTCATTAGTTTCGATCACTCTCGAAATCAAGCATTTTACAGCAGGTTGGAGCAGCCTGTATCTCAGCACAGGAATAAGGTAGGGAAGAATTCTAAGGATCATTTTGACTGCCTCCAGAAGTTAGATCAGATGGCCAATGCAATTTGGTGCTAGGCCTTTCCCTTTAGGTTTTACCCCAACAATGTTTTCATTAGTTTCGCTCACTCTCGAAATCAAGCATTTTACAGCAGGTTGGAGCAGCCTGTATCTCAGCACAGGAATAAGGTAGGGAAGAATTCAAATACTCATTTTGACTGCCTCCAGAAGTTAGATCAGATGGCCAATGCAATTTGGTGCTAGGCCTTTCCCTTTAGGTTTTACCCCAACAATGTTTTCATTAGTTTCGCTCACTCTCGAAATCAAGCATTTTACAGCAGGTTGGAGCAGCCTGTATCTCAGCACAGGAATAAGGTAGGGAAGAATTCTAAGGATCATTTTGACTGCCTCCAGAAGTTAGATCAGATGGCCAATGCAATTTGGTGCTAGGCCTTTCCCTTTAGGTTTTACCCCAACAATGTTTTCATTAGTTTCGATCACTCTCGAAATCAAGCATTTTACAGCAGGTTGGAGCAGCCTGTATCTCAGCACAGGAATAAGGTAGGGAAGAATTCTAAGGATCATTTTGACTGCCTCCAGAAGTTAGATCAGATGGCCAATGCAATTTGGTGCTAGGTCTTTCCCTTTAGGTTTTACCCCAACAATGTTTTCATTAGTTTCGCTCACTCTCGAAATCAAGCATTTTACAGCAGGTTGGAGCAGCCTGTATCTCAGCACAGGAATAAGGTAGGGAAGAATTCAAATACTCATTTTGACTGCCTCCAGAAGTTAGATCAGATGGCCAATGCAATTTGGTGCTAGGCCTTTCCCTTTAGGTTTTACCCCAACAATGTTTTCATTAGTTTCGCTCACTCTCGAAATCAAGTATTTTACAGCAGGTTGGAGCAGCCTGTATCTCAGCACAGGAATAAGGTAGGGAAGAATTCTAAGGATCATTTTGACTGCCTCCAGAAGTTAGATCAGATGGCCAATGCAATTTGGTGCTAGGCCTTTCCCTTTAGCTTTTACCCCAACAATGTTTTCATTAGTTTCGCTCACTCTCGAAATCAAGCATTTTACAGCAGGTTGGAGCAGCCTGTATCTCAGCACAGGAATAAGGTAGGGAAGAATTCAAATACTCATTTTGACTGCCTCCAGAAGTTAGATCAGATGGCCAATGCAATTTGGTGCTAGGCCTTTCCCTTTAGGTTTTACCCCAACAATGTTTTCATTAGTTTCGCTCACTCTCGAAATCAAGCATTTTACAGCAGGTTGGAGCAGCCTGTATCTCAGCACAGGAATAAGGTAGGGAAGAATTCTAAGGATCATTTTGACTGCCTCCAGAAGTTAGATCAGATGGCCAATGCAATTTGGTGCTAGGCCTTTCCCTTTAGGTTTTACCCCAACAATGTTTTCATTAGTTTCGCTCACTCTCGAAATCAAGCATTTTACAGCAGGTTGGAGCAGCCTGTATCTCAGCACAGGAATAAGGTAGGGAAGAATTCAAATACTTATTTTGACTGCCTCCAGAAGTTAGATCAGATGGCAAATTGTATTTGGTGCTAGGTCTTTCCCTTTAGGTTTTACCCCAACAATGTTTTCATTAGTTTCGCTCACTCTCGAAATCAAGCATTTTACAGCAGGTTGGAGCAGCCTGTATCTCAGCACAGGAATAAGGTAGGGAAGAATTCAAATACTCATTTTGACTGCCTCCAGAAGTTAGATCAGATGGCCAATGCAATTTGGTGCTAGGTCTTTCCCTTTAGGTTTTACCCCAACAATGTTTTCATTAGTTTCGCTCACTCTCGAAATCAAGCATTTTACAGCAGGTTGGAGCAGCCTGTATCTCAGCACAGGAATAAGGTAGGGAAGAATTCTAAGGATCATTTTGACTGCCTCCTGAAGTTAGATCAGATGGCAAATTGTATTTGGTGCTAGGTCTTTCCCTTTAGGTTTTACCCCAACAATGTTTTCATTAGTTTCGCTCACTCTCGAAATCAAGCATTTTACAGCAGGTTGGAGCAGCCTGTATCTCAGCACAGGAATAAGGTAGGGAAGAATTCTAAGGATCATTTTGACTGCCTCCAGAAGTTAGATCAGATGGCAAATTGGATTTGGTGCTAGGTCTGTCCCTTTAGGTTTTACCCCAACAATGTTTTCATTAGTTTCGCTCACTCTCGAAATCAAGCATTTTACAGCAGGTTGGAGCAGCCTGTATCTCAGCACAGGAATAAGGTAGGGAAGAATTCTCAGGATCATTTTGACTGCCTCCAGAAGTTAGATCAGATGGCAAATTGTATTTGGTGCTAGGTCTTTCCCTTTAGGTTTTACCCCAACAATGTTTTCATTAGTTTTGGTCACTCTCGAAATCAAGCATTTTACAGCAGGTTGGAGCAGCCTGTATCTCAGCACAGGAATAAGGTAGGGAAGAATTCAAATACTCATTTTGACTGCCTCCAGAAGTTAGATCAGATGGCCAATGCAATTTGGTGCTAGGCTTTTCCCTTTAGGTTTTACCCCTACAATATTTTCATTAGTTTCGATCACCCTCGAAATCAAGCATTTTACGGCAGGTTGGAGCAGCCTGTATCTCAGCACAGGAATAAGGTAGGGAAGAATTCAAATACTCATTTTGACTGCCTCCAGAAGTTAGATCAGATGGCAAATTGTATTTGGTGCTAGGTCTTTCCCTTTAGGTTTTACCCCAACAATGTTTTCATTAGTTTCACTCACTCTCGAAATCAAGCATTTTACAGCAGGTTGGAGCAGCCTGTATCTCAGCACAGGAATAAGGTAGGGAAGAATTCTAAGGATCATTTTGACTGCCTCCAGAAGTTAGATCAGATGGCCAATGCAATTTGGTGCTAGGCCTTTCCCTTTAGGTTTTACCCCAACAATGTTTTCATTAGTTTCGCTCACTCTCGAAATCAAGCATTTTACAGCAGGTTGGAGCAGCCTGTATCTCAGCACAGGAATAAGGTAGGGAAGAATTCAAATACTCATTTTGACTGCCTCCAGAAGTTAGATCAGATGGCCAATGCAATTTGGTGCTAGGCCTTTCCCTTTAGGTTTTACCCCAACAATGTTTTCATTAGTTTCGCACACTCTCGAAATCAAGCATTTTACAGCAGGTTGGAGCACCCTGTATCTCAGCACAGGAATAAGGTAGGGAAGAATTCAAATACTCATTTTGACTGCCTCCAGAAGTTAGATCAGATGGGAAATTGTATTTGGTGCTAGGTCTTTCCCTTTAGGTTTTACCCCAACAATGTTTTCATTAGTTTCGCTCACTCTCGAAATCAAGCATTTTACAGCAGGTTGGAGCAGCCTGTATCTCAGCACAGGAATAAGGTAGGGAAGAATTCTAAGGATCATTTTGACTGCCTCCAGAAGTTAGATCAGATGGCCAATGCAATTTGGTGCTAGGTCTTTCCCTTTAGGTTTTACCCCAACAATGTTTTCATTAGTTTCGCTCACTCTCGAAATCAAGCATTTTACAGCAGGTTGGAGCAGCCTGTATCTCAGCACAGGAATAAGGTAGGGAAGAATTCTAAGGATCATTTTGGACTGCCTCCAGAAGTTAGATCAGATGGCAAATTGGATTTGGTGCTAGGTCTGTCCCTTTAGGTTTTACCCCAACAATGTTTTCATTAGTTTCGCTCACTCTCGAAATCAAGCATTTTACAGCAGGTTGGAGCAGCCTGTATCTCAGCACAGGAATAAGGTAGGGAAGAATTCTCAGGATCATTTTGACTGCCTCCAGAAGTTAGATCAGATGGCAAATTGTATTTGGTGCTAGGTCTTTCCCTTTAGGTTTTACCCCAACAATGTTTTCATTAGTTTTGATCACTCTCGAAATCAAGCATTTTACAGCAGGTTGGAGCAGCCTGTATCTCAGCACAGGAATAAGGTAGGGAAGAATTCAAATACTCATTTTGACTGCCTCCAGAAGTTAGATCAGATGGCCAATGCAATTTGGTGCTAGGCTTTTCCCTTTAGGTTTTACCCCTACAATATTTTCATTAGTTTCGATCACCCTCGAAATCAAGCATTTTACGGCAGGTTGGAGCAGCCTGTATCTCAGCACAGGAATAAGGTAGGGAAGAATTCAAATACTCATTTTGACTGCCTCCAGAAGTTAGATCAGATGGCAAATTGTATTTGGTGCTAGGTCTTTTTCCCTTTAGGTTTTACCCCAACAATGTTTTCATTAGTTTCGCTCACTCTCGAAATCAAGCATTTTACAGCAGGTTGGAGCAGCCTGTATCTCAGCACAGGAATAAGGTAGGGAAGAATTCTCAGGATCATTTTGACTGCCTCCAGAAGTTAGATCAGATGGCAAATTGTATTTGGTGCTAGGTCTTTCCCTTTAGGTTTTACCCCAACAATGTTTTCATTAGTTTTGATCACTCTCGAAATCAAGCATTTTACAGCAGGTTGGAGCAGCCTGTATCTCAGCACAGGAATAAGGTAGGGAAGAATTCAAATACTCATTTTGACTGCCTCCAGAAGTTAGATCAGATGGCCAATGCAATTTGGTGCTAGGCTTTTCCCTTTAGGTTTTACCCCTACAATATTTTCATTAGTTTCGATCACCCTCGAAATCAAGCATTTTACGGCAGGTTGGAGCAGCCTGTATCTCAGCACAGGAATAAGGTAGGGAAGAATTCAAATACTCATTTTGACTGCCTCCAGAAGTTAGATCAGATGTCAAATTGTATTTGGTGCTAGGTCTTTCCCTTTAGGTTTTACCCCAACAATGTTTTCATTAGTTTCGATCACTCTCGAAATCAAGCATTTTACAGCAGGTTGGAGCAGCCTGTATCTCAGCACAGGAATAAGGTAGGGAAGAATTCTAAGGATCATTTTGACTGCCTCCAGAAGTTAGATCAGATGGCCAATGCAATTTGGTGCTAGGCCTTTCCCTTTAGGTTTTACCCCAACAATGTTTTCATTAGTTTCGCTCACTCTCGAAATCAAGCATTTTACAGCAGGTTGGAGCAGCCTGTATCTCAGCACAGGAATAAGGTAGGGAAGAATTCAAATACTCATTTTGACTGCCTCCAGAAGTTAGATCAGATGGCCAATGCAATTTGGTGCTAGGCCCTTTCCCTTTAGGTTTTACCCCAACAATGCTTTCATTAGTTTCGCTCACTCTCGAAATCAAGCATTTTACAGCAGGTTGGAGCAGCCTGTATCTCATCACAGGAATAAGGTAGGGAAGAATTCTAAGGATCATTTTGACTGCCTCCAGAAGTTAGATCAGATGGCCAATGCAATTTGGTGCTAGGCCTTTCCCTTTAGGTTTTACCCCAACAATGTTTTCATTAGTTTCGCTCACTCTCGAAATCAAGCATTTTACAGCAGGTTGGAGCAGCCTGTATCTCAGCACAGGAATAAGGTAGGGAAGAATTTAAATACTCATTTTGACTGCCTCCAGAAGTTAGATCAGATGGCAAATTGTATTTGGTGCTAGGTCTTTCCCTTTATGTTTTACCCCAACAATGTTTTCATTAGTTTCGATCACTCTCGAAATCAAGCATTTACAGCAGGTTGGAGCAGCCTGTATCTCAGCACAGGAATAAGGTAGGGAAGAATTCAAATACTCATTTTGACTGCCTCCAGAAGTTAGATCAGATGGCCAATGCAATTTGGTGCTAGGCCTTTCCCTTTAGGTTTTACCCCAACAATGTTTTCATTAGTTTCGCTCACTCTCGAAATCAAGCATTTTACAGCAGGTTGGAGCAGCCTGTATCTCAGCACAGGAATAAGGTAGGGAAGAATTCTAAGGATCATTTTGACTGCCTCCAGAAGTTAGATCAGATGGCAAATTGGATTTGGTGCTAGGTCTTTCCCTTTAGGTTTTACCCCAACAATGTTTTCATTAGTTTCGCTCACTCTCGAAATCAAGCATTTTACAGCAGGTTGGAGCAGCCTGTATCTCAGCACAGGAATAAGGTAGGGAAGAATTCAAATACTCATTTTGACTGCCTCCAGAAGTTAGATCAGATGGCCAATGCAATTTGGTGCTAGGCCTTTCCCTTTAGGTTTTACCCCAACAATGTTTTCATTAGTTTCGCTCACTCTCGAAATCAAGCATTTTACAGCAGGTTGGAGCAGCCTGTATCTCAGCACAGGAATAAGGTAGGGAAGAATTCTAAGGATCATTTTGACTGCCTCCAGAAGTTAGATCAGATGGCCAATGCAATTTGGTGCTAGGCCTTTCCTTTAGGTTTTGCCCCAACAATGTTTTCATTAGTTTCGCTCACTCTCGAAATCAAGCATTTTACAGCAGGTTGGAGCAGCCTGTATCTCAGCACAGGATAAGGTAGGGAAGAATTCTAAGGATCATTTTGACTGCCTCCAGAAGTTAGATCAGATGGCCAATGCAATTTGGTGCTAGACCTTTCCCTTTAGGTTTTACCCCAACAATGTTTTCATTAGTTTCGCTCACTCTCGAAATCAAGCATTTTACAGCAGGTTGGAGCAGCCTGTATCTCAGCACAGGAATAAGGTAGCGAAGAATTCAAATACTCATTTTGACTGCTTCCAGAAGTTAGATCAGATGGCAAATTGTATTTGGTGCTAGGTCTTTCCCTTTAGGTTTTACCCCAACAGTGTTTTCATTAGTTTCGATCACTCTCGAAATCAAGCATTTTACAGCAGGTTGGAGCAGCCTGTATCTCAGCACAGGAATAAGGTAGGGAAGAATTCTAAGGCTCATTTTGACTGCCTCCAGAAGTTAGATCAGATGGCAAATTGTATTTGGTGCTAGGTCTTTCCCTTTAGGTTTTACCCCAACAATGTTTTCATTAGTTTCGCTCACTCTCGAAATTAAGCATTTTACAGCAGGTTGGAGCAGCCTGTATCTCAGCACAGGAATAAGGTAGGGAAGAATTCTAAGGATCATTTTGACTGCCTCCAGAAGTTAGATCAGATGGCCAATGCAATTTGGTGCTAGGCCTTTCCCTTTAGGTTTTACCCCAACAATGTTTTCATTAGTTTCGCTCACTCTCGAAATCAAGCATTTTACAGCAGGTTGGAGCAGCCTGTATCTCAGCACAGGAATAAGGTAGGGAAGAATTCTAAGGATCATTTTGACTGCCTCCAGAAGTTAGATCAGATGGCAAATTGTATTTGGTGCTAGGTCTTTCCCTTTAGGTTTTACCCCAACAATGTTTTCATTAGTTTCGCTCACTCTCGAAATCAAGCATTTTACAGCAGGTTGGAGCAGCCTGTATCTCAGCACAGGAATAAGGTAGGGAAGAATTCAAATACTCATTTTGACTGCCTCCAGAAGTTAGATCAGATGGCCAATGCAATTTGGTGCTACGCCTTTCCCTTTAGGTTTTACCCCAACAATATTTTCATTAGTTTCGCTCACTCTCGAAATCAAGCATTTTACAGCAGGTTGGAGCAGCCTGTATCTCAGCACAGGAATAAGGTAGGGAAGAATTCTAAGGATCATTTTGACTGCCTCCAGAAGTTAGATCAGATGGCCAATGCAATTTGGTGCTAGACCTTTCCCTTTAGGTTTTGCCCCAACAATGTTTTCATTAGTTTCGCTCACTCTCGAAATCAAGCATTTTACAGCAGGTTGGAGCAGCCTGTATCTCAGCACAGGAATAAGGTAGGGAAGAATTCAAATACTCATTTTGACTGCCTCCAGAAGTTAGATCAGATGGCCAATGGAATTTGGTGCTAGGTCTTTCCCTTTAGGTTTTACCCCAACAATGTTTTCATTAGTTTCGCTCACTCTCGAAATCGAGCATTTTACAGCAGGTTGGAGCAGCCTGTATCTCAGCACAGGAATAAGGTAGGGAAGAATTCAAATACTCATTTTGACTGCCTCCAGAAGTTAGATCAGATGGCAAATTGTATTTGGTGCTAGGTCTTTCCCTTTAGGTTTTACCCCAACAATGTTTTCATTAGTTTCGCTCACTCTCGAAATCAAGCATTTTACAGCAGGTTGGAGCAGCCTGTATCTCAGCACAGGAATAAGGTAGGGAAGAATTCTAAGGATCATTTTGACTGCCTCCAGAAGTTAGATCAGATGGGAAGTTGTATTTGGTGCTAGGTCTTTCCCTTTAGGTTTTACCCCAACAATGTTTTCATTAGTTTTGATCACTCTCGAAATCAAGCATTTTACAGCAGGTTGGAGCAGCCTGTATCTCAGCACAGGAATAAGGTAGGGAAGAATTCAAATACTCATTTTGACTGCCTCCAGAAGTTAGATCAGATGGCCAATGCAATTTGGTGCTAGGCTTTTCCCTTTAGGTTTTACCCCAACAATATTTTCATTAGTTTCGATCACCCTCGAAATCAAGCATTTTACGGCAGGTTGGAGCAGCCTGTATCTCAGCACAGGAATAAGGTAGGGAAGAATTCAAATACTCATTTTGACTGCCTCCAGAAGTTAGATCAGATGGCACATTGTATTTGGTGCTAGGTCTTTCCCTTTAGGTTTTACCCCAACAACGTTTTCATTAGTTTCGCTCACTCTCGAAATCAAGCATTTTACAGCAGGTTGGAGCAGCCTGTATCTCAGCACAGGAATAAGGTAGGGAAGAATTCTAAGGATCATTTTGACTGCCTCCAGAAGTTAGATCAGATGGCAAATTGTATTTGGTGCTAGGTCTTTCCCTTTAGGTTTTACCCCTACAATATTTTCATTAGTTTCGATCACCCTCGAAATCAAGCATTTTACGGCAGGTTGGAGCAGCCTGTATCTCAGCACAGGAATAAGGTAGGGAAGAATTCAAATACTCATTTTGACTGCCTCCAGAAGTTAGATCAGATGGCAAATTGTATGTGGTGCTAGGTCTTTCCCTTTAGGTTTTACCCCAACAATGTTTTCATTAGTTTCACTCACTCTCGAAATCAAGCATTTTACAGCAGGTTGGAGCAGCCTGTATCTCAGCACAGGAATAAGGTAGGGAAGAATTCTAAGGATCATTTTGACTGCCTCCAGAAGTTAGATCAGATGGCCAATGCAATTTGGTGCTAGGTCTTTCCCTTTAGGTTTTACCCCAACAATGTTTTCATTAGTTTCGCTCACTCTCGAAATCAAGCATTTTACAGCAGGTTGGAGCAGCCTGTATCTCAGCACAGGAATAAGGTAGGGAAGAATTCTAAGGATCATTTTGACTGCCTCCAGAAGTTAGATCAGATGGCCAATGCAATTTGGTGCTAGGCCTTTCCCTTTAGGTTTTACCCCAACAATGTTTTCATTAGTTTCGCTCACTCTCGAAATCAAGCATTTTACAGCAGCTTGGAGCAGCCTGTATCTCAGCACAGGAATAAGGTAGGGAAGAATTCTAAGGATCATTTTGACTGCCTCCAGAAGTTAGATCAGATGGCCAATGCAATTTGGTGCTTGGCCTTTCCCTTTAGGTTTTACCCCAACAATGTTTTCATTAGTTTCGCTCACTCTCGAAATCAAGCATTTTACAGCAGGTTGGAGCAGCCTGTATCTCAGCACAGGAATAAGGTAGGGAAGAATTCTAAGGATCATTTTGACTGCCTCCAGAAGTTAGATCAGATGGCCAATGCAATTTGGTGCTAGGCCTTTCCCTTTAGGTTTTACCCCAACAATGTTTTCATTAGTTTCGCTCACTCTCGAAATCAAGCATTTTACAGCAGGTTGGAGCAGCCTGTATCTCAGCACAGGAATAAGGTAGGGAAGAATTCTAAGGATCATTTTGACTGCCTCCAGAAGTTAGATCAGATGGCCAATGCAATTTGGTGCTAGGCCTTTCCCTTTAGGTTTTACCCCAACAATGTTTTCATTAGTTTCGCTCACTCTCGAAATCAAGCATTTTACAGCAGGTTGGAGCAGCCTGTATCTCAGCACAGGAATAAGGTAGGGAAGAATTCAAATACTCATTTTGACTGCCTCCAGAAGTTAGATCAGATGGCCAATGCAATTTGGTGCTAGGCCTTTCCCTTTAGGTTTTACCCCAACAATGTTTTCATTAGTTTCGCACACTCTCGAAATCAAGCATTTTACAGCAGGTTGGAGCAGCCTGTATCTCAGCACAGGAATAAGGTAGGGAAGAATTCAAATACTCATTTTGACTGCCTCCAGCAGTTAGATCAGATGGCAAATTGTATTTGGTGCTAGGTCTTTCCCTTTAGGTTTTACCCCAACAATGTTTTCATTAGTTTCGATCACTCTCGAAATCAAGCATTTTACAGCAGGTTGGAGCAGCCTGTATCTCAGCACAGGAATAAGGTAGGGAAGAATTCTAAGGATCATTTTGACTGCCTCCAGAAGTTAGATCAGATGGCCAATGCAATTTGGTGCTAGGCCTTTCCCTTTAGGTTTTACCCCAACAATGTTTTCATTAGTTTCGCTCACTCTCGAAATCAAGCATTTTACAGCAGGTTGGAGCAGCCTGTATCTCAGCACAGGAATAAGGTAGGGAAGAATTCAAATACTCATTTTGACTGCCTCCAGAAGTTAGATCAGATGGCCAATGCAATTTGGTGCTAGGCCTTTCCCTTTAGGTTTTACCCCAACAATGTTTTCATTAGTTTCGCTCACTCTCGAAATCAAGCATTTTACAGCAGGTTGGAGCAGCCTGTATCTCAGCACAGGAATAAGGTAGGGAAGAATTCTAAGGATCATTTTGACTGCCTCCAGAAGTTAGATCAGATGGCCAATGCAATTTGGTGCTAGGCCTTTCCCTTTAGGTTTTACCCCAACAATGTTTTCATTAGTTTCGCTCACTCTCGAAATCAAGCATTTTACAGCAGGTTGGAGCAGCCTGTATCTCAGCACAGGAATAAGGTAGGGAAGAATTTAAATACTCATTTTGACTGCCTCCAGAAGTTAGATCAGATGGCAAATTGTATTTGGTGCTAGGTCTTTCCCTTTATGTTTTACCCCAACAATGTTTTCATTAGTTTCGCTCACTCTCGAAATCAAGCATTTTACAGCAGGTTGGAGCAGCCTGTATCTCAGCACAGGAATAAGGTAGGGAAGAATTCAAATACTCATTTTGACTGCCTCCAGAAGTTAGATCAGATGGCCAATGCAATTTGGTGCTAGGCCTTTCCCTTTAGCTTTTACCCCAACAATGTTTTCATTAGTTTCGCTCACTCTCGAAATCAAGCATTTTACAGCAGGTTGGAGCAGCCTGTATCTCAGCACAGGAATAAGGTAGGGAAGAATTCAAATACTCATTTTGACTGCTTCCAGAAGTTAGATCAGATGGCAAATTGTATTTGGTGCTAGGTCTTTCCCTTTAGGTTTTACCCCAACAGTGTTTTCATTAGTTTCGATCACTCTCGAAATCAAGCATTTTACAGCAGGTTGGAGCAGCCTGTATCTCAGCACAGGAATAAGGTAGGGAAGAATTCTAAGGCTCATTTTGACTGCCTCCAGAAGTTAGATCAGATGGCAAATTGTATTTGGTGCTAGGTCTTTCCCTTTAGGTTTTACCCCAACAATGTTTTCATTAGTTTCGCTCACTCTCGAAATTAAGCATTTTACAGCAGGTTGGAGCAGCCTGTATCTCAGCACAGGAATAAGGTAGGGAAGAATTCTAAGGATCATTTTGACTGCCTCCAGAAGTTAGATCAGATGGCCAATGCAATTTGGTGCTAGGCCTTTCCCTTTAGGTTTTACCCCAACAATGTTTTCATTAGTTTCGCTCACTCTCGAAATCAAGCATTTTACAGCAGGTTGGAGCAGCCTGTATCTCAGCACAGGAATAAAGTAGGGAAGAATTCTAAGGATCATTTTGACTGCCTCCAGAAGTTAGATCAGATGGCAAATTGTATTTGGTGCTAGGTCTTTCCCTTTAGGTTTTACCCCAACAATGTTTTCATTAGTTTCGCTCACTCTCGAAATCAAGCATTTTACAGCAGGTTGGAGCAGCCTGTATCTCAGCACAGGAATAAGGTAGGGAAGAATTCAAATACTCATTTTGACTGCCTCCAGAAGTTAGATCAGATTCCCAATGCAATTTGGTGCTACGCCTTTCCCTTTAGGTTTTACCCCAACAATATTTTCATTAGTTTCGCTCACTCTCGAAATCAAGCATTTTACAGCAGGTTGGAGCAGCCTGTATCTCAGCACAGGAATAAGGTAGGGAAGAATTCTAAGGATCATTTTGACTGCCTCCAGAAGTTAGATCAGATGGCCAATGCAATTTGGTGCTAGACCTTTCCCTTTAGGTTTTGCCCCAACAATGTTTTCATTAGTTTCGCTCACTCTCGAAATCAAGCATTTTACAGCAGGTTGGAGCAGCCTGTATCTCAGCACAGGAATAAGGTAGGGAAGAATTCAAATACTCATTTTGACTGCCTCCAGAAGTTAGATCAGATGGCCAATGGAATTTGGTGCTAGGTCTTTCCCTTTAGGTTTTACCCCAACAATGTTTTCATTAGTTTCGCTCACTCTCGAAATCAAGCATTTTACAGCAGGTTGGAGCAGCCTGTATCTCAGCACAGGAATAAGGTAGGGAAGAATTCAAATACTCATTTTGACTGCCTCCAGAAGTTAGATCAGATGGCAAATTGTATTTGGTGCTAGGTCTTTCCCTTTAGGTTTTACCCCAACAATGTTTTCATTAGTTTCGCTCACTCTCGAAATCAAGCATTTTACAGCAGGTTGGAGCAGCCTGTATCTCAGCAGAGGAATAAGGTAGGGAAGAATTCTAAGGATCATTTTGACTGCCTCCAGAAGTTAGATCAGATGGGAAGTTGTATTTGGTGCTAGGTCTTTCCCTTTAGGTTTTACCCCAACAATGTTTTCATTAGTTTTGATCACTCTCGAAATCAAGCATTTTACAGCAGGTTGGAGCAGCCTGTATCTCAGCACAGGAATAAGGTAGGGAAGAATTCAAATACTCATTTTGACTGCCTCCAGAAGTTAGATCAGATGGCCAATGCAATTTGGTGCTAGGCTTTTCCCTTTAGGTTTTACCCCAACAATATTTTCATTAGTTTCGATCACCCTCGAAATCAAGCATTTTACGGCAGGTTTCAGCAGCCTGTATCTCAGCACAGGAATAAGGTAGGGAAGAATTCAAATACTCATTTTGACTGCCTCCAGAAGTTAGATCAGATGGCCAATGCAATTTGGTGCTAGGCCTTTCCCTTTAGGTTTTACCCCAACAATGTTTTCATTAGTTTCGCTCACTCTCGAAATCAAGCATTTTACAGCAGGTTGGAGCAGCCTGTATCTCAGCACAGGAATAAGGTAGGGAAGAATTCAAATACTCATTTTGACTGCCTCCAGAAGTTAGATCAGATGGCAAGTTGTATTTGGTGCTAGGTCTTTCCCTTTAGGTTTTACCCCAACAATGTTTTCATTAGTTTCGCTCACTCTCGAAATCAAGCATTTTACAGCAGGTTGGAGCAGCCTGTATCTCAGCACAGGAATAAGGTAGGGAAGAATTCTAAGGATCATTTTGACTGCCACCAGAAGTTAGATCAGATGGCCAATGCAATTTGGTGCTAGGCCTTTCCCTTTAGGTTTTACCCCAACAATGTTTTCATTAGTTTCGATCACTCTCGAAATCAAGCATTTTACAGCAGGTTGGAGCAGCCTGTATCTCAGCACAGGAATAAGGTAGGGAAGAATTCTAAGGATCATTTTGACTGCCTCCAGAAGTTAGATCAGATGGCCAATGCAATTTGGTGCTAGGCCTTTCCCTTTAGGTTTTACCCCAACAATGTTTTCATTAGTTTCGCACACTCTCGAAATCAAGCATTTTACAGCAGGTTGGAGCAGCCTGTATCTCAGCACAGGAATAAGGTAGGGAAGAATTCAAATACTCATTTTGACTGCCTCCAGAAGTTAGATCAGATGGCCAATGCAATTTGGTGCTAGGCCTTTCCCTTTAGGTTTTACCCCAACAATGTTTTCATTAGTTTCGCTCACTCTCGAAATCAAGCATTTTACAGCAGGTTGGAGCAGCCTGTATCTCAGCACAGGAATAAGGTAGGGAAGAATTCAAATACTCATTTTCACTGCCTCCAGAAGTTAGATCAGATGGCCAATGCAATTTGGTGCTAGGCCTTTCCCTTTAGGTTTTACCCCAACAATGTTTTCATTAGTTTCGCTCACTCTCGAAATCAAGCATTTTACAGCAGGTTGGAGCAGCCTGTATCTCAGCACAGGAATAAGGTAGGGAAGAATTCAAATACTTATTTTGACTGCCTCCAGAAGTTAGATCAGATGGCAAATTGTATTTGGTGCTAGGTCTTTCCCTTTAGGTTTTACCCCAACAATGTTTTCATTAGTTTCGCTCACTCTCGAAATCAAGCATTTTACAGCAGGTTGGAGCAGCCTGTATCTCAGCACAGGAATAAGGTAGGGAAGAATTCTAAGGATCATTTTGACTGCCTCCAGAAGTTAGATCAGATGGCCAATGCAATTTGGTGCTAGGCCTTTCCCTTTAGGTTTTACCCCAACAATGTTTTCATTAGTTTCGCTCACTCTCGAAATCAAGCATTTTAAAGCAGGTTGAAGCAGCCTGTATCTCAGCACAGGAATAAGGTAGGGAAGAATTCAAATACTCATTTTGACTGCCTCCAGAAGTTAGATCAGATGGCAAATTGTATTTGGTGCTAGGTCTTTCCCTTTATGTTTTACCCCAACAATGTTTTCATTAGTTTCGCTCACTCTCGAAATCAAGCATTTTACAGCAGGTTGGAGCAGCCTGTATCTCAGCACAGGAATAAGGTAGGGAAGAATTCTAAGGATCATTTTGACTGCCTCCAGAAGTTAGATCAGATGGCCAATGCAATTTGGTGCTAGGCCTTTCCCTTTAGGTTTTACCCCAACAATGTTTTCATTAGTTTCGCTCACTCTCAAAATCAAGCATTTTACAGCAGGTTGGAGCAGCCTGTATCTCAGCACAGGAATAAGGTAGGGAAGAATTCTAAGGATCATTTTGACTGCCTCCTGAAGTTAGATCAGATGGCAAATTGTATTTGGTGCTAGGTCTTTCCCTTTAGGTTTTACCCCAACAATGTTTTCATTAGTTTCGCTCACTCTCGAAATCAAGCATTTTACAGCAGGTTGGAGCAGCCTGTATCTCAGCAGAGGAATAAGGTAGGGAAGAATTCAAATACTCATTTTGACTGCCTCCAGAAGTTATATCAGATGGCCAATGCAATTTGGTGCTAGGCCTTTCCCTTTAGGTTTTACCCCAACAATGTTTTCATTAGTTTCGCTCACTCTCGAAATCAAGCATTTTACAGCAGGTTGGAGCAGCCTGTATCTCAGCACAGGAATAAGGTAGGGAAGAATTCTAAGGATCATTTTGACTGCCTCCAGAAGTTAGATCAGATGGCCAATGCAATTTGGTGCTAGGCCTTTCCCTTTAGGTTTTACCCCAACAATGTTTTCATTAGTTTCGCTCACTCTCGAAATCAAGCATTTTACAGCAGGTTGGAGCAGCCTGTATCTCAGCACAGGAATAAGGTAGGGAAGAATTCTAAGGATCATTTTGACTGCCTCCAGAAGTTAGATCAGATGGCCAATGCAATTTGGTGCTAGGCCTTTCCCTTTAGGTTTTACCCCAACAATGTTTTCATTAGTTTCGCTCACTCTCGAAATCAAGCATTTTACAGCAGGTTGGAGCAGCCTGTATCTCAGCACAGGAATAAGGTAGGGAAGAATTCTAAGGATCATTTTGACTGCCTCCAGAAGTTAGATCAGATGGCCAATGCAATTTGGTGCTAGACCTTTCCCTTTAGGTTTTACCCCAACAATGTTTTCATTAGTTTCGCTCACTCTCGAAATCAAGCATTTTACAGCAGGTTGGAGCAGCCTGTATCTCAGCACAGGAATAAGGTAGGGAAGAATTCTAAGGATCATTTTGACTGCCTCCAGAAGTTAGATCAGATGGCAAATTGTATTTGGTGCTAGGTCTTTCCCTTTAGGTTTTACCCCAACAATGTTTTCATTAGTTTCGCTCACTCTCGAAATCAAGCATTTTAAAGCAGGTTGAAGCAGCCTGTATCTCAGCACAGGAATAAGGTAGGGAAGAATTCAAATACTCATTTTGACTGCCTCCAGAAGTTAGATCAGATGGCAAATTGTATTTGGTGCTAGGTCTTTCCCTTTATGTTTTACCCCAACAATGTTTTCATTAGTTTCGCTCACTCTCGAAATCAAGCATTTTACCGCAGGTTGGAGCAGCCTGTATCTCAGCACAGGAATAAGGTAGGGAAGAATTCAAATACTCATTTTGACTGCCTCCAGAAGTTAGATCAGATGGCCAATGCAATTTGGTGCTAGGCCTTTCCCTTTAGGTTTTACCCCAACAATGTTTTCATTAGTTTCGCTCACTCTCGAAATCAAGCATTTTACAGCAGGTTGGAGCAGCCTGTATCTCAGCAGAGGAATAAGGTAGGGAAGAATTCTAAGGATCATTTTGACTGCCTCCAGAAGTTAGATCAGATGGGAAGTTGTATTTGGTGCTAGGTCTTTCCCTTTAGGTTTTACCCCAACAATGTTTTCATTAGTTTTGATCACTCTCGAAATCAAGCATTTTACAGCAGGTTGGAGCAGCCTGTATCTCAGCACAGGAATAAGGTAGGGAAGAATTCAAATACTCATTTTGACTGCCTCCAGAAGTTAGATCAGATGGCCAATGCAATTTGGTGCTAGGCTTTTCCCTTTAGGTTTTACCCCAACAATATTTTCATTAGTTTCGATCACCCTCGAAATCAAGCATTTTACGGCAGGTTTCAGCAGCCTGTATCTCAGCACAGGAATAAGGTAGGGAAGAATTCAAATACTCATTTTGACTGCCTCCAGAAGTTAGATCAGATGGCCAATGCAATTTGGTGCTAGGCCTTTCCCTTTAGGTTTTACCCCAACAATGTTTTCATTAGTTTCGCTCACTCTCGAAATCAAGCATTTTACAGCAGGTTGGAGCAGCCTGTATCTCAGCACAGGAATAAGGTAGGGAAGAATTCAAATACTCATTTTGACTGCCTCCAGAAGTTAGATCAGATGGCAAGTTGTATTTGGTGCTAGGTCTTTCCCTTTAGGTTTTACCCCAACAATGTTTTCATTAGTTTCGCTCACTCTCGAAATCAAGCATTTTACAGCAGGTTGGAGCAGCCTGTATCTCAGCACAGGAATAAGGTAGGGAAGAATTCAAATACTCATTTTGACTGCCTCCAGAAGTTAGATCAGATGGCCAATGCAATTTGGTGCTACGCCTTTCCCTTTAGGTTTTACCCCAACAATATTTTCATTAGTTTCGCTCACTCTCGAAATCAAGCATTTTACAGCAGGTTGGAGCAGCCTGTATCTCAGCACAGGAATAAGGTAGGGAAGAATTCTAAGGATCATTTTGACTGCCTCCAGAAGTTAGATCAGATGGCCAATGCAATTTGGTGCTAGACCTTTCCCTTTAGGTTTTGCCCCAACAATGTTTTCATTAGTTTCGCTCACTCTCGAAATCAAGCATTTTACAGCAGGTTGGAGCAGCCTGTATCTCAGCAGAGGAATAAGGTAGGGAAGAATTCAAATACTCATTTTGACTGCCTCCAGAAGTTAGATCAGATGGCCAATGGAATTTGGTGCTAGGTCTTTCCCTTTAGGTTTTACCCCAACAATGTTTTCATTAGTTTCGCTCACTCTCGAAATCAAGCATTTTACAGCAGGTTGGAGCAGCCTGTATCTCAGCACAGGAATAAGGTAGGGAAGAATTCAAATACTCATTTTGACTGCCTCCAGAAGTTAGATCAGATGGCAAATTGTATTTGGTGCTAGGTCTTTCCCTTTAGGTTTTACCCCAACAATGTTTTCATTAGTTTCGCTCACTCTCGAAATCAAGCATTTTACAGCAGGTTGGAGCAGCCTGTATCTCAGCAGAGGAATAAGGTAGGGAAGAATTCTAAGGATCATTTTGACTGCCTCCAGAAGTTAGATCAGATGGGAAGTTGTATTTGGTGCTAGGTCTTTCCCTTTAGGTTTTACCCCAACAATGTTTTCATTAGTTTTGATCACTCTCGAAATCAAGCATTTTACAGCAGGTTGGAGCAGCCTGTATCTCAGCACAGGAATAAGGTAGGGAAGAATTCAAATACTCATTTTGACTGCCTCCAGAAGTTAGATCAGATGGCCAATGCAATTTGGTGCTAGGCTTTTCCCTTTAGGTTTTACCCCAACAATATTTTCATTAGTTTCGATCACCCTCGAAATCAAGCATTTTACGGCAGGTTTCAGCAGCCTGTATCTCAGCACAGGAATAAGGTAGGGAAGAATTCAAATACTCATTTTGACTGCCTCCAGAAGTTAGATCAGATGGCCAATGCAATTTGGTGCTAGGCCTTTCCCTTTAGGTTTTACCCCAACAATGTTTTCATTAGTTTCGCTCACTCTCGAAATCAAGCATTTTACAGCAGGTTGGAGCAGCCTGTATCTCAGCACAGGAATAAGGTAGGGAAGAATTCAAATACTCATTTTGACTGCCTCCAGAAGTTAGATCAGATGGCAAGTTGTATTTGGTGCTAGGTCTTTCCCTTTAGGTTTTACCCCAACAATGTTTTCATTAGTTTCGCTCACTCTCGAAATCAAGCATTTTACAGCAGGTTGGAGCAGCCTGTATCTCAGCACAGGAATAAGGTAGGGAAGAATTCTAAGGATCATTTTGACTGCCACCAGAAGTTAGATCAGATGGCCAATGCAATTTGGTGCTAGGCCTTTCCCTTTAGGTTTTACCCCAACAATGTTTTCATTAGTTTCGATCACTCTCGAAATCAAGCATTTTACAGCAGGTTGGAGCAGCCTGTATCTCAGCACAGGAATAAGGTAGGGAAGAATTCTAAGGATCATTTTGACTGCCTCCAGAAGTTAGATCAGATGGCCAATGCAATTTGGTGCTAGGCCTTTCCCTTTAGGTTTTACCCCAACAATGTTTTCATTAGTTTCGCACACTCTCGAAATCAAGCATTTTACAGCAGGTTGGAGCAGCCTGTATCTCAGCACAGGAATAAGGTAGGGAAGAATTCAAATACTCATTTTGACTGCCTCCAGAAGTTAGATCAGATGGCCAATGCAATTTGGTGCTAGGCCTTTCCCTTTAGGTTTTACCCCAACAATGTTTTCATTAGTTTCGCTCACTCTCGAAATCAAGCATTTTACAGCAGGTTGGAGCAGCCTGTATCTCAGCACAGGAATAAGGTAGGGAAGAATTCAAATACTCATTTTCACTGCCTCCAGAAGTTAGATCAGATGGCCAATGCAATTTGGTGCTAGGCCTTTCCCTTTAGGTTTTACCCCAACAATGTTTTCATTAGTTTCGCTCACTCTCGAAATCAAGCATTTTACAGCAGGTTGGAGCAGCCTGTATCTCAGCACAGGAATAAGGTAGGGAAGAATTCAAATACTTATTTTGACTGCCTCCAGAAGTTAGATCAGATGGCAAATTGTATTTGGTGCTAGGTCTTTCCCTTTAGGTTTTACCCCAACAATGTTTTCATTAGTTTCGCTCACTCTCGAAATCAAGCATTTTACAGCAGGTTGGAGCAGCCTGTATCTCAGCACAGGAATAAGGTAGGGAAGAATTCAAATACTCATTTTGACTGCCTCCAGAAGTTAGATCAGATGGCAAATTGTATTTGGTGCTAGGTCTTTCCCTTTAGGTTTTACCCCAACAATGTTTTCATTAGTTTCGCTCACTCTCGAAATCAAGCATTTTAAAGCAGGTTGAAGCAGCCTGTATCTCAGCACAGGAATAAGGTAGGGAAGAATTCAAATACTCATTTTGACTGCCTCCAGAAGTTAGATCAGATGGCAAATTGTATTTGGTGCTAGGTCTTTCCCTTTATGTTTTACCCCAACAATGTTTTCATTAGTTTCGCTCACTCTCGAAATCAAGCATTTTACAGCAGGTTGGAGCAGCCTGTATCTCAGCACAGGAATAAGGTAGGGAAGAATTCAAATACTCATTTTGACTGCCTCCAGAAGTTAGATCAGATGGCCAATGCAATTTGGTGCTAGGCCTTTCCCTTTAGGTTTTACCCCAACAATGTTTTCATTAGTTTCGCTCACTCTCAAAATCAAGCATTTTACAGCAGGTTGGAGCAGCCTGTATCTCAGCACAGGAATAAGGTAGGGAAGAATTCTAAGGATCATTTTGACTGCCTCCTGAAGTTAGATCAGATGGCAAATTGTATTTGGTGCTAGGTCTTTCCCTTTAGGTTTTACCCCAACAATGTTTTCATTAGTTTCACTCACTCTCGAAATCAAGCATTTTACAGCAGGTTGGAGCAGCCTGTATCTCAGCAGAGGAATAAGGTAGGGAAGAATTCAAATACTCATTTTGACTGCCTCCAGAAGTTATATCAGATGGCCAATGCAATTTGGTGCTAGGCCTTTCCCTTTAGGTTTTACCCCAACAATGTTTTCATTAGTTTCGCTCACTCTCGAAATCAAGCATTTTACAGCAGGTTGGAGCAGCCTGTATCTCAGCACAGGAATAAGGTAGGGAAGAATTCTAAGGATCATTTTGACTGCCTCCAGAAGTTAGATCAGATGGCCAATGCAATTTGGTGCTAGGCCTTTCCCTTTAGGTTTTACCCCAACAATGTTTTCATTAGTTTCGCTCACTCTCGAAATCAAGCATTTTACAGCAGGTTGGAGCAGCCTGTATCTCAGCACAGGAATAAGGTAGGGAAGAATTCTAAGGATCATTTTGACTGCCTCCAGAAGTTAGATCAGATGGCCAATGCAATTTGGTGCTAGGCCTTTCCCTTTAGGTTTTACCCCAACAATGTTTTCATTAGTTTCGCTCACTCTCGAAATCAAGCATTTTACAGCAGGTTGGAGCAGCCTGTATCTCAGCACAGGAATAAGGTAGGGAAGAATTCTAAGGATCATTTTGACTGCCTCCAGAAGTTAGATCAGATGGCCAATGCAATTTGGTGCTAGACCTTTCCCTTTAGGTTTTACCCCAACAATGTTTTCATTAGTTTCGCTCACTCTCGAAATCAAGCATTTTACAGCAGGTTGGAGCAGCCTGTATCTCAGCACAGGAATAAGGTAGGGAAGAATTCTAAGGATCATTTTGACTGCCTCCAGAAGTTAGATCAGATGGCAAATTGTATTTGGTGCTAGGTCTTTCCCTTTAGGTTTTACCCCAACAATGTTTTCATTAGTTTCGCTCACTCTCGAAATCAAGCATTTTAAAGCAGGTTGAAGCAGCCTGTATCTCAGCACAGGAATAAGGTAGGGAAGAATTCAAATACTCATTTTGACTGCCTCCAGAAGTTAGATCAGATGGCAAATTGTATTTGGTGCTAGGTCTTTCCCTTTATGTTTTACCCCAACAATGTTTTCATTAGTTTCGCTCACTCTCGAAATCAAGCATTTTACAGCAGGTTGGAGCAGCCTGTATCTCAGCACAGGAATAAGGTAGGGAAGAATTCAAATACTCATTTTGACTGCCTCCAGAAGTTAGATCAGATGGCCAATGCAATTTGGTGCTAGGCCTTTCCCTTTAGGTTTTACCCCAACAATGTTTTCATTAGTTTCGCTCACTCTCGAAATCAAGCATTTTACAGCAGGTTGGAGCAGCCTGTATCTCAGCAGAGGAATAAGGTAGGGAAGAATTCTAAGGATCATTTTGACTGCCTCCAGAAGTTAGATCAGATGGGAAGTTGTATTTGGTGCTAGGTCTTTCCCTTTAGGTTTTACCCCAACAATGTTTTCATTAGTTTTGATCACTCTCGAAATCAAGCATTTTACAGCAGGTTGGAGCAGCCTGTATCTCAGCACAGGAATAAGGTAGGGAAGAATTCAAATACTCATTTTGACTGCCTCCAGAAGTTAGATCAGATGGCCAATGCAATTTGGTGCTAGGCTTTTCCCTTTAGGTTTTACCCCAACAATATTTTCATTAGTTTCGATCACCCTCGAAATCAAGCATTTTACGGCAGGTTTCAGCAGCCTGTATCTCAGCACAGGAATAAGGTAGGGAAGAATTCTAAGGATCATTTTGACTGCCTCCAGAAGTTAGATCAGATGGCCAATGCAATTTGGTGCTAGACCTTTCCCTTTAGGTTTTACCCCAACAATGTTTTCATTAGTTTCGCTCACTCTCGAAATCAAGCATTTTACAGCAGGTTGGAGCAGCCTGTATCTCAGCACAGGAATAAGGTAGGGAAGAATTCTAAGGATCATTTTGACTGCCTCCAGAAGTTAGATCAGATGGCAAATTGTATTTGGTGCTAGGTCTTTCCCTTTAGGTTTTACCCCAACAATGTTTTCATTAGTTTCGCTCACTCTCGAAATCAAGCATTTTAAAGCAGGTTGAAGCAGCCTGTATCTCAGCACAGGAATAAGGTAGGGAAGAATTCAAATACTCATTTTGACTGCCTCCAGAAGTTAGATCAGATGGCAAATTGTATTTGGTGCTAGGTCTTTCCCTTTATGTTTTACCCCAACAATGTTTTCATTAGTTTCGCTCACTCTCGAAATCAAGCATTTTACAGCAGGTTGGAGCAGCCTGTATCTCAGCACAGGAATAAGGTAGGGAAGAATTCAAATACTCATTTTGACTGCCTCCAGAAGTTAGATCAGATGGCCAATGCAATTTGGTGCTAGGCCTTTCCCTTTAGGTTTTACCCCAACAATGTTTTCATTAGTTTCGCTCACTCTCGAAATCAAGCATTTTACAGCAGGTTGGAGCAGCCTGTATCTCAGCAGAGGAATAAGGTAGGGAAGAATTCTAAGGATCATTTTGACTGCCTCCAGAAGTTAGATCAGATGGGAAGTTGTATTTGGTGCTAGGTCTTTCCCTTTAGGTTTTACCCCAACAATGTTTTCATTAGTTTTGATCACTCTCGAAATCAAGCATTTTACAGCAGGTTGGAGCAGCCTGTATCTCAGCACAGGAATAAGGTAGGGAAGAATTCAAATACTCATTTTGACTGCCTCCAGAAGTTAGATCAGATGGCCAATGCAATTTGGTGCTAGGCTTTTCCCTTTAGGTTTTACCCCAACAATATTTTCATTAGTTTCGATCACCCTCGAAATCAAGCATTTTACGGCAGGTTTCAGCAGCCTGTATCTCAGCACAGGAATAAGGTAGGGAAGAATTCAAATACTCATTTTGACTGCCTCCAGAAGTTAGATCAGATGGCCAATGCAATTTGGTGCTAGGCCTTTCCCTTTAGGTTTTACCCCAACAATGTTTTCATTAGTTTCGCTCACTCTCGAAATCAAGCATTTTACAGCAGGTTGGAGCAGCCTGTATCTCAGCACAGGAATAAGGTAGGGAAGAATTCAAATACTCATTTTGACTGCCTCCAGAAGTTAGATCAGATGGCAAGTTGTATTTGGTGCTAGGTCTTTCCCTTTAGGTTTTACCCCAACAATGTTTTCATTAGTTTCGCTCACTCTCGAAATCAAGCATTTTACAGCAGGTTGGAGCAGCCTGTATCTCAGCACAGGAATAAGGTAGGGAAGAATTCTAAGGATCATTTTGACTGCCACCAGAAGTTAGATCAGATGGCCAATGCAATTTGGTGCTAGGCCTTTCCCTTTAGGTTTTACCCCAACAATGTTTTCATTAGTTTCGATCACTCTCGAAATCAAGCATTTTACAGCAGGTTGGAGCAGCCTGTATCTCAGCACAGGAATAAGGTAGGGAAGAATTCTAAGGATCATTTTGACTGCCTCCAGAAGTTAGATCAGATGGCCAATGCAATTTGGTGCTAGGCCTTTCCCTTTAGGTTTTACCCCAACAATGTTTTCATTAGTTTCGCACACTCTCGAAATCAAGCATTTTACAGCAGGTTGGAGCAGCCTGTATCTCAGCACAGGAATAAGGTAGGGAAGAATTCAAATACTCATTTTGACTGCCTCCAGAAGTTAGATCAGATGGCCAATGCAATTTGGTGCTAGGCCTTTCCCTTTAGGTTTTACCCCAACAATGTTTTCATTAGTTTCGCTCACTCTCGAAATCAAGCATTTTACAGCAGGTTGGAGCAGCCTGTATCTCAGCACAGGAATAAGGTAGGGAAGAATTCAAATACTTATTTTGACTGCCTCCAGAAGTTAGATCAGATGGCAAATTGTATTTGGTGCTAGGTCTTTCCCTTTAGGTTTTACCCCAACAATGTTTTCATTAGTTTCGCTCACTCTCGAAATCAAGCATTTTACAGCAGGTTGGAGCAGCCTGTATCTCAGCACAGGAATAAGGTAGGGAAGAATTCAAATACTCATTTTGACTGCCTCCAGAAGTTAGATCAGATGGCAAATTGTATTTGGTGCTAGGTCTTTCCCTTTAGGTTTTACCCCAACAATGTTTTCATTAGTTTCGCTCACTCTCGAAATCAAGCATTTTAAAGCAGGTTGAAGCAGCCTGTATCTCAGCACAGGAATAAGGTAGGGAAGAATTCAAATACTCATTTTGACTGCCTCCAGAAGTTAGATCAGATGGCAAATTGTATTTGGTGCTAGGTCTTTCCCTTTATGTTTTACCCCAACAATGTTTTCATTAGTTTCGCTCACTCTCGAAATCAAGCATTTTACAGCAGGTTGGAGCAGCCTGTATCTCAGCACAGGAATAAGGTAGGGAAGAATTCAAATACTCATTTTGACTGCCTCCAGAAGTTAGATCAGATGGCCAATGCAATTTGGTGCTAGGCCTTTCCCTTTAGGTTTTACCCCAACAATGTTTTCATTAGTTTCGCTCACTCTCAAAATCAAGCATTTTACAGCAGGTTGGAGCAGCCTGTATCTCAGCACAGGAATAAGGTAGGGAAGAATTCTAAGGATCATTTTGACTGCCTCCTGAAGTTAGATCAGATGGCAAATTGTATTTGGTGCTAGGTCTTTCCCTTTAGGTTTTACCCCAACAATGTTTTCATTAGTTTCGCTCACTCTCGAAATCAAGCATTTTACAGCAGGTTGGAGCAGCCTGTATCTCAGCAGAGGAATAAGGTAGGGAAGAATTCAAATACTCATTTTGACTGCCTCCAGAAGTTATATCAGATGGCCAATGCAATTTGGTGCTAGGCCTTTCCCTTTAGGTTTTACCCCAACAATGTTTTCATTAGTTTCGCTCACTCTCGAAATCAAGCATTTTACAGCAGGTTGGAGCAGCCTGTATCTCAGCACAGGAATAAGGTAGGGAAGAATTCTAAGGATCATTTTGACTGCCTCCAGAAGTTAGATCAGATGGCCAATGCAATTTGGTGCTAGGCCTTTCCCTTTAGGTTTTACCCCAACAATGTTTTCATTAGTTTCGCTCACTCTCGAAATCAAGCATTTTACAGCAGGTTGGAGCAGCCTGTATCTCAGCACAGGAATAAGGTAGGGAAGAATTCTAAGGATCATTTTGACTGCCTCCAGAAGTTAGATCAGATGGCCAATGCAATTTGGTGCTAGGCCTTTCCCTTTAGGTTTTACCCCAACAATGTTTTCATTAGTTTCGCTCACTCTCGAAATCAAGCATTTTACAGCAGGTTGGAGCAGCCTGTATCTCAGCACAGGAATAAGGTAGGGAAGAATTCTAAGGATCATTTTGACTGCCTCCAGAAGTTAGATCAGATGGCCAATGCAATTTGGTGCTAGACCTTTCTCTTTAGGTTTTACCCCAACAATGTTTTCATTAGTTTCGCTCACTCTCGAAATCAAGCATTTTACAGCAGGTTGGAGCAGCCTGTATCTCAGCACAGGAATAAGGTAGGGAAGAATTCTAAGGATCATTTTGACTGCCTCCAGAAGTTAGATCAGATGGCAAATTGTATTTGGTGCTAGGTCTTTCCCTTTAGGTTTTACCCCAACAATGTTTTCATTAGTTTCGCTCACTCTCGAAATCAAGCA
Source organism: Melanerpes formicivorus (assembly GCF_026170545.1). Lineage (NCBI taxonomy): Eukaryota > Metazoa > Chordata > Aves > Piciformes > Picidae > Melanerpes > Melanerpes formicivorus. Next base: position 18,529 of record NW_027143536.1, on the reverse strand, counting down.
TTTTAAAGCAGGTTGAAGCAGCCTGTATCTCAGCACAGGAATAAGGTAGGGAAGAATTCAAATACTCATTTTGACTGCCTCCAGAAGTTAGATCAGATGGCAAATTGTATTTGGTGCTAGGTCTTTCCCTTTATGTTTTACCCCAACAATGTTTTCATTAGTTTCGCTCACTCTCGAAATCAAGCATTTTACAGCAGGTTGGAGCAGCCTGTATCTCAGCACAGGAATAAGGTAGGGAAGAATTCAAATACTCATTTTGACTGCCTCCAGAAGTTAGATCAGATGGCCAATGCAATTTGGTGCTAGGCCTTTCCCTTTAGGTTTTACCCCAACAATGTTTTCATTAGTTTCGCTCACTCTCAAAATCAAGCATTTTACAGCAGGTTGGAGCAGCCTGTATCTCAGCACAGGAATAAGGTAGGGAAGAATTCTAAGGATCATTTTGACTGCCTCCTGAAGTTAGATCAGATGGCAAATTGTATTTGGTGCTAGGTCTTTCCCTTTAGGTTTTACCCCAACAATGTTTTCATTAGTTTCGCTCACTCTCGAAATCAAGCATTTTACAGCAGGTTGGAGCAGCCTGTATCTCAGCACAGGAATAAGGTAGGGAAGAATTCTAAGGATCATTTTGACTGCCTCCAGAAGTTAGATCAGATGGCAAATTGTATTTGGTGCTAGGTCTTTCCCTTTAGGTTTTACCCCAACAATGTTTTCATTAGTTTCGATCACTCTCGAAATCAAGCATTTTACAGCAGGTTGGAGCAGCCTGTATCTCAGCACAGGAATAAGGTAGGGAAGAATTCTAAGGATCATTTTGACTGCCTCCAGAAGTTAGATCAGATGGCCAATGCAATTTGGTGCTAGGCCTTTCCCTTTAGGTTTTACCCCAACAATGTTTTCATTAGTTTCGCTCACTCTCGAAATCAAGCATTTTACAGCAGCTTGGAGCAGCCTGTATCTCAGCACAGGAATAAGGTAGGGAAGAATTCAAATACTCATTCTGACTGCTTCCAGAAGTTAGATCAGATGGCAAATTGTATTTGGTGCTAGATCTTTCCCTTTAGGTTTTACCCCAACAATGTTTTCATTAGTTTCGATCACTCTCGAAATCAAGCATTTTACAGCAGGTTGGAGCAGCCTGTATCTCAGCACAGGAATAAGGTAGGGAAGAATTCTAAGGATCATTTTGACTGCCTCCAGAAGTTAGATCAGATGGCCAATGCAATTTGGTGCTAGGCCTTTCCCTTTAGGTTTTACCCCAACAATGTTTTCATTAGTTTCGCTCACTCTCGAAATCAAGCATTTTACAGCAGGTTGGAGCAGCCTGTATCTCAGCACAGGAATAAGGTAGGGAAGAATTCTAAGGATCATTTTGACTGCCTCCAGAAGTTAGATCAGATGGCCAATGCAATTTGGTGCTAGGCCTTTCCCTTTAGGTTTTACCCCAACAATATTTTCATTAGTTTCGCTCACTCTCGAAATCAAGCATTTTACAGCAGGTTGGAGCAGCCTGTATCTCAGCACAGGAATAAGGTAGGGAAGAATTCAAATACTCATTTTGACTGCCTCCAGAAGTTAGATCAGATGGCCAATGCAATTTGGTGCTAGACCTTTCCCTTTAGGTTTTACCCCAACAATGTTTTCATTAGTTTCGCTCACTCTCGAAATCAAGCATTTTACAGCAGGTTGGAGCAGCCTGTATCTCAGCACAGGAATAAGGTAGGGAAGAATTCTAAGGATCATTTTGACTGCCTCCAGAAGTTAGATCAGATGGCAAATTGTATTTGGTTCTAGGTATTTCCCTTTAGGTTGTACCCCAACAATGTTTTCATTAGTTTCGCTCACTCTCGAAATCAAGCATTTTACAGCACGTTGGAGCAGCCTGTATCTCAGCACAGGAATAAGGTAGGGAAGAATTCAAATACACATTTTGACTGCCTCCAGAAGTTAGATCAGATGGCAAGTTGTATTTGGTGCTAGGCCTTTCCCTTTAGGTTTTACCCCAACAATGTTTTCATTAGTTTCGCTCACTCTCGAAATCAAGCATTTTACAGCAGGTTGGAGCAGCCTGTATCTCAGCACAGGAATAAGGTAGGGAAGAATTCTATGGATCATTTTGACTGCCTCCAGAAGTTAGATCAGATGGCAAATTGTATTTGGTGCTAGGTCTTTCCCTTTAGGTTTTACCCCAACAATGTTTTCATTAGTTTCGCTCACTCTCGAAATCAAGCATTTTACAGCAGGTTGGAGCACCCTGTATCTCAGCACAGGAATAAGGTAGGGAAGAATTCAAATACTCATTTTGACTGCCTCCAGAAGTTAGATCAGATGGCCAATGCAATTTGGTGCTAGGCCTTTCCCTTTAGGTTTTACCCCAACAATGTTTTCATTAGTTTCGCTCACTCTCGAAATCAAGCATTTTACAGCAGGTTGGAGCAGCCTGTATCTCAGCACAGGAATAAGGTAGGGAAGAATTCTAAGGATCATTTTGACTGCCTCCAGAAGTTAGATCAGATGGCCAATGCAATTTGGTGCTAGGCCTTTCCCTTTAGGTTTTACCCCAACAATGTTTTCATTAGTTTCGCTCACTCTCGAAATCAAGCATTTTACAGCAGGTTGGAGCAGCCTGTATCTCAGCACAGGAATAAGGTAGGGAAGAATTCTAAGGATCATTTTGACTGCCTCCAGAAGTTAGATCAGATGGCCAATGCAATTTGGTGCTAGGCCTTTCCCTTTAGGTTTTACCCCAACAATGTTTTCATTAGTTTCGCTCACTCTCGAAATCAAGCATTTTACAGCAGGTTGGAGCAGCCTGTATCTCAGCACAGGAATAAGGTAGGGAAGAATTCTAAGGATCATTTTGACTGCCTCCAGAAGTTAGATCAGATGGCCAATGCAATTTCCTGCTAGACCTTTCCCTTTAGGTTTTACCCCAACAATGTTTTCATTAGTTTCGCTCACTCTCGAAATCAAGCATTTTACAGCAGGTTGGAGCAGCCTGTATCTCAGCACAGGAATAAGGTAGGGAAGAATTCTAAGGATCATTTTGACTGCCTCCAGAAGTTAGATCAGATGGCAAATTGTATTTGGTGCTAGGTCTTTCCCTTTAGGTTTTACCCCAACAATGTTTTCATTAGTTTCGCTCACTCTCGAAATCAAGCATTTTAAAGCAGGTTGAAGCAGCCTGTATCTCAGCACAGGAATAAGGTAGGGAAGAATTCTAAGGATCATTTTGACTGCCTCCAGAAGTTAGATCAGATGGCAAATTGTATTTGGTGCTAGGTCTTTCCCTTTAGGTTTTACCCCAACAATGTTTTCATTAGTTTCGATCACTCTCGAAATCAAGCATTTTACAGCAGGTTGGAGCAGCCTGTATCTCAGCACAGGAATAAGGTAGGGAAGAATTCTAAGGATCATTTTGACTGCCTCCAGAAGTTAGATCAGATGGCAAATTGTATTTGGTGCTAGGTCTTTCCCTTTAGGTTTTACCCCAACAATGTTTTCATTAGTTTCGCTCACTCTCGAAATCAAGCATTTTACAGCAGGTTGGAGCAGCCTGTATCTCAGCACAGGAATAAGGTAGGGAAGAATTCAAATACTCATTTTGACTGCCTCCAGAAGTTAGATCAGATGGCCAATGCAATTTGGTGCTAGGCCTTTCCCTTTAGGTTTTACCCCAACAATGTTTTCATTAGTTTCGCTCACTCTCGAAATCAAGCATTTTACAGCAGGTTGGAGCAGCCTGTATCTCAGCACAGGAATAAGGTAGGGAAGAATTCTAAGGATCATTTTGACTGCCTCCAGAAGTTAGATCAGATGGCCAATGCAATTTGGTGCTAGGCCTTTCCCTTTAGGTTTTACCCCAACAATGTTTTCATTAGTTTCGCTCACTCTCGAAATCAAGCATTTTACAGCAGCTTGGAGCAGCCTGTATCTCAGCACAGGAATAAGGTAGGGAAGAATTCTAAGGATCATTTTGACTGCCTCCAGAAGTTAGATCAGATGGCCAATGCAATTTGGTGCTAGGCCTTTCCCTTTAGGTTTTACCCCAACAATGTTTTCATTAGTTTCGCTCACTCTCGAAATCAAGCATTTTACAGCAGCTTGGAGCAGCCTGTATCTCAGCACAGGAATAAGGTAGGGAAGAATTCAAATACTCATTCTGACTGCTTCCAGAAGTTAGATCAGATGGCAAATTGTATTTGGTGCTAGATCTTTCCCTTTAGGTTTTACCCCAACAATGTTTTCATTAGTTTCGATCACTCTCGAAATCAAGCATTTTACAGCAGGTTGGAGCAGCCTGTATCTCAGCACAGGAATAAGGTAGGGAAGAATTCAAATACTCATTTTGACTGCCTCCAGAAGTTAGATCAGATGGCCAATGCAATTTGGTGCTAGGCCTTTCCCTTTAGGTTTTACCCCAACAATGTTTTCATTAGTTTCGCTCACTCTCGAAATCAAGCATTTTACAGCAGGTTGGAGCAGCCTGTATCTCAGCACAGGAATAAGGTAGGGAAGAATTCTAAGGATCATTTTGACTGCCTCCAGAAGTTAGATCAGATGGCAAATTGTATTTGGTGCTAGGTCTTTCCCTTTAGGTTTTACCCCAACAATGTTTTCATTAGTTTCGCTCACTCTCGAAATCAAGCATTTTACAGCAGGTTGGAGCAGCCTGTATCTCAGCACAGGAATAAGGTAGGGAAGAATTCAAATACTCATTTTGACTGCCTCCAGAAGTTAGATCAGATGGCCAATGCAATTTGGTGCTACGCCTTTCCCTTTAGGTTTTACCCCAACAATATTTTCATTAGTTTCGCTCACTCTCGAAATCAAGCATTTTACAGCAGGTTGGAGCAGCCTGTATCTCAGCACAGGAATAAGGTAGGGAAGAATTCTAAGGATCATTTTGACTGCCTCCAGAAGTTAGATCAGATGGCAAATTGTATTTGGTGCCAGGTCTTTCCCTTTAGGTTTTACCCCAACAATGTTTTCATTAGTTTCGCTCACTCTCGAAATCAAGCATTTTACAGCAGCTTGGAGCAGCCTGTATCTCAGCACAGGAATAAGGTAGGGAAGAATTCTAAGGATCATTTTGACTGCCTCCAGAAGTTAGATCAGATGGCAAGTTGTATTTGGTGCTAGGTCTTTCCCTTTAGGTTTTACCCCAACAATGTTTTCATTAGTTTTGATCACTCTCGAAATCAAGCATTTTACAGCAGGTTGGAGCAGCCTGTATCTCAGCACAGGAATAAGGTAGGGAAGAATTCAAATACTCATTTTGACTGCCTCCAGAAGTTAGATCAGATGGCCAATGCAATTTGGTGCTAGGCTTTTCCCTTTAGGTTTTACCTCAACAATATTTCCATTAGTTTCGCTCACTCTCGAAATCAAGCATTTTACAGCAGGTTGGAGCAGCCTGTATCTCAGCACAGGAATAAGGTAGGGAAGAATTCAAATACTCATTTTGACTGCCTCCAGAAGTTAGATCAGATGGCAAATTGTATTTGGTGCTAGGTCTTTCCCTTTAGGTTTTACCCCAACAATGTTTTCATTAGTTTCGCTCACTCTCGAAATCAAGCATTTTACAGCAGGTTGGAGCAGCCTGTATCTCAGCACAGGAATAAGGTAGGGAAGAATTCTAAGGATCATTTTGACTGCCTCCAGAAGTTAGATCAGATGGCCAATGCAATTTGGTGCTAGGCCTTTCCCTTTAGGTTTTACCCCAACAATGTTTTCATTAGTTTCGCTCACTCTCGAAATCAAGCATTTTACAGCAGGTTGGAGCAGCCTGTATCTCAGCACAGGAATAAGGTAGGGAAGAATTCTAAGGATCATTTTGACTGCCTCCAGAAGTTAGATCAGATGGCAAATTGTATTTGGTGCTAGGTCTTTCCCTTTAGGTTTTACCCCAACAATGTTTTCATTAGTTTCGCTCACTCTCGAAATCAAGCATTTTACAGCAGGTTGGAGCAGCCTGTATCTCAGCACAGGAATAAGGTAGGGAAGAATTCAAATACTCATTTTGACTGCCTCCAGAAGTTAGATCAGATGGCAAGTTGTATTTGGTGCTAGGTCTTTCCCTTTAGGTTTTACCCCAACAATGTTTTCATTAGTTTCGCTCACTCTCGAAATCAAGCATTTTACAGCAGGTTGGAGCAGCCTGTATCTCAGCACAGGAATAAGGTAGGGAAGAATTCTAAGGATCATTTTGACTGCCTCCAGAAGTTAGATCAGATGGCAAATTGTATTTGGTGCTAGGTCTTTCCCTTTAGGTTTTACCCCAACAAAGTTTTCATTAGTTTTGATCACTCTCGAAATCAAGCATTTTACAGCAGGTTGGAGCAGCCTGTATCTCAGCACAGGAATAAGGTAGGGAAGAATTCAAATACTCATTTTGACTGCCTCCAGAAGTTAGATCAGATGGCCAATGCAATTTGGTGCTAGGCTTTTCCCTTTAGGTTTTACCCCAACAATATTTCCATTAGTTTCGCTCACTCTCGAAATCAAGCATTTTACAGCAGGTTGGAGCAGCCTGTATCTCAGCACAGGAATAAGGTAGGGAAGAATTCTAAGGATCATTTTGACTGCCTCCAGAAGTTAGATCAGATGGCAAATTGTATTTGGTGAAAGGTCTTTCCCTTTAGGTTTTACCCCAACAATGTTTTCATTAGTTTCGCTCACTCTCGAAATCAAGCATTTTACAGCAGGTTGGAGCAGCCTGTATCTCAGCACAGGAATAAGGTAGGGAAGTATTCTAAGGATCATTTTGACTGCCTCCAGAAGTTAGATCAGATGGCCAATGCAATTTGGTGCTAGGCCTTTCCCTTTAGGTTTTACCCCAACAATGTTTTCATTAGTTTCGCTCACTCTCGAAATCAAGCATTTTACAGCAGGTTGGAGCAGCCTGTATCTCAGCACAGGAATAAGGTAGGGAAGAATTCTAAGGATCATTTTGACTGCCTCCAGAAGTTAGATCAGATGGGAAGTTGTATTTGGTGCTAGGTCTTTCCCTTTACGTTTTACCCCAACAATGTTTTCATTAGTTTCGCTCACTCTCGAAATCAAGCATTTTACAGCAGGTTGGAGCAGCCTGTATCTCAGCACAGGAATAAGGTAGGGAAGAATTCAAATACTCATTTTGACTGCCTCCAGAAGTTAGATCAGATGGCCAATGCAATTTGGTGCTAGGCCTTTCCCTTTAGGTTTTACCCCAACAATGTTTTCATTAGTTTCGCTCACTCTCGAAATCAAGCATTTTACAGCAGGTTGGAGCAGCCTGTATCTCAGCACAGGAATAAGGTAGGGAAGAATTCAAATGCTCATTTTGACTGCCTCCAGAAGTTAGATCAGATGGCCAATGCAATTTGGTGCTAGGCCTTTCCCTTTAGGTTTTACCCCAACAATGTTTTCATTAGTTTCGCTCACTCTCGAAATCAAGCATTTTACAGCAGGTTGGAGCAGCCTGTATCTCAGCACAGGAATAAGGTAGGGAAGAATTCTAAGGATCATTTTGACTGCCTCCAGAAGTTAGATCAGATGGCCAATGCAATTTGGTGCTAGGTCTTTCCCTTTAGGTTTTACCCCAACAATGTTTTCATTAGTTTCGCTCACTCTCGAAATCAAGCATTTTACAGCAGGTTGGAGCAGCCTGTATCTCAGCACAGGAATAAGGTAGGGAAGAATTCAAATACTCATTTTGACTGCCTCCAGAAGTTAGATCAGATGGCAAATTGTATTTGGTGCTAGGTCTTTCCCTTTAGGTTTTACCCCAACAATGTTTTCATTAGTTTCGCTCACTCTCGAAATCAAGCATTTTACAGCAGGTTGGAGCAGCCTGTATCTCAGCACAGGAATAAGGTAGGGAAGAATTCTAAGGATCATTTTGACTGCCTCCAGAAGTTAGATCAGATGGCCAATGCAATTTGGTGCTAGGCCTTTCCCTTTAGGTTTTACCCCAACAATGTTTTCATTAGTTTCGCTCACTCTCGAAATCAAGCATTTTACAGCAGGTTGGAGCAGCCTGTATCTCAGCACAGGAATAAGGTAGGGAAGAATTCTAAGGATCATTTTGACTGCCTCCAGAAGTTAGATCAGATGGCCAATGCAATTTGGTGCTAGGTCTTTCCCTTTAGGTTTTACCCCAACAATGTTTACATTAGTTTCGATCACTCTCGAAATCAAGCATTTTACAGCAGGTTGGAGCAGCCTGTATCTCAGCACAGGAATAAGGTAGGGAAGAATTCTAAGGATCATTTTGACTGCCTCCAGAAGTTAGATCAGATGGCAAATTGTATTTGGTGCCAGGTCTCTCCCTTTAGGTTTTACCCCAACAATGTTTTCATTAGTTTCGCTCACTCTCGAAATCAAGCATTTTACAGCAGGTTGGAGCAGCCTGTATCTCAGCACAGGAATAAGGTAGGGAAGAATTCTAAGGATCATTTTGACTGCCTCCAGAAGTTAGATCAGATGGCCAATGCAATTTGGTGCTAGGCCTTTCCCTTTAGGTTTTACCCCAACAATGTTTTCATTAGTTTCGCTCACTCTCGAAATCAAGCATTTTACAGCAGGTTGGAGCAGCCTGTATCTCAACACAGGAATAAGGTAGGGAAGAATTCTAAGGATCATTTTGACTGCCTCCAGAAGTTAGATCAGATGGGAAGTTCTATTTGGTGCTAGGTCTTTCCCTTTACCTTTTACCCCAACAATGTTTTCATTAGTTTCGCTCACTCTCGAAATCAAGCATTTTACAGCAGGTTGGAGCAGCCTGTATCTCAGCACAGGAATAAGGTAGGGAAGAATTCAAATACTCATTTTGACTGCCTCCAGAAGTTAGATCAGATGGCCAATGCAATTTGGTGCTAGGCCTTTCCCTTTAGGTTTTACCCCAACAATGTTTTCATTAGTTTCGCTCACTCTCGAAATCAAGCATTTTACAGCAGGTTGGAGCAGCCTGTATCTCAGCACAGGAATAAGGTAGGGAAGAATTCTAAGGATCATTTTGACTGCCTCCAGAAGTTAGATCAGATGGCCAATGCAATTTGGTGCTAGGCCTTTCCCTTTAGGTTTTACCCCAACAATGTTTTCATTAGTTTCGCTCACTCTCGAAATCAAGCATTTTACAGCAGGTTGGAGCAGCCTGTATCTCAGCACAGGAATAAGGTAGGGAAGAATTCAAAGGATCATTTTGACTGCCTCCAGAAGTTAGATCAGATGGGAAGTTGTATTTGGTGATAGGTCTTTCCCTTTACATTTTACCCCAACAATGTTTTCATTAGTTTCGCTCACTCTCGAAATCAAGCATTTTACAGCAGGTTGGAGCAGCCTGTATCTCAGCACAGGAATAAGGTAATGAAGAATTCTAAGGATCATTTTGACTGCCTCCAGAAGTTAGATCAGATGGCCAATGCAATTTGGTGCTAGGCCTTTCCCTTTAGGTTTTACCCCAACAATGTTTTCATTAGTTTCGCTCACTCTCGAAATCAAGCATTTTACAGCAGGTTGGAGCAGCCTGTATCTCAGCACAGGAATAAGGTAGGGAAGAATTCTAAGGATCATTTTGACTGCCTCCAGAAGTTAGATCAGATGGCAAATTGTATTTGGTGCTAGGTCTTTCCCTTTAGGTTTTACCCCAACAATGTTTTCATTAGTTTTGCTCACTCTCGAAATCAAGCATTTTACAGCAGGTTGGAGCAGCCTGTATCTCAGCACAGGAATAAAGTAGGGAAGAATTCTAAGGCTCATTTTGACTGCCTCCAGAAGTTAGATCAGATGGCAAATTGTATTTGGTGCTAGGTCTTTCCCTTTAGGTTTTACCCCAACAATGTTTTCATTAGTTTCGCTCACTCTCGAAATCAAGCATTTTACAGCAGGTTGGAGCAGCCTGTATCTCAGCACAGGAATAAGGTAGGGAAGAATTCAAATACTCATTTTGACTGCCTCCAGAAGTTAGATCAGATGGCCAATGCAATTTGGTGCTAGGCCTTTCCCTTTAGGTTTTACCCCAACAATGTTTTCATTAGTTTCGCTCACTCTCGAAATCAAGCATTTTACAGCAGGTTGGAGCAGCCTGTATCTCAGCACAGGAATAAGGTAGGGAAGAATTCTAAGGATCATTTTGACTGCCTCCAGAAGTTAGATCAGATGGCAAATTGTATTTGGTGCTAGGCCTTTCCCTTTAGGTTTTACCCCAACAATGTTTTCATTAGTTTTGCTCGCTCTCGAAATCAAGCATTTTACAGCAGGTTGGAGCAGCCTGTATCTCAGCACAGGAATAAAGTAGGGAAGAATTCTAAGGATCATTTTGACTGCCTCCAGAAGTTAGATCAGATGGCAAATTGTATTTGGTGCTAGGTCTTTCCCTTTAGGTTTTACCCCAACAATGTTTTCATTAGTTTCGCTCACTCTCGAAATCAAGCATTTTACAGCAGGTTGGAGCAGCCTGTATCTCAGCACAGGAATAAGGTAGGGAAGAATTCAAATACTCATTTTGACTGCCTCCAGAAGTTAGATCAGATGGCCAATGCAATTTGGTGCTAGGCCTTTCCCTTTAGGTTTTACCCCAACAATGTTTTCATTAGTTTCGCTCACTCTCGAAATCAAGCATTTTACAGCAGGTTGGAGCAGCCTGTATCTCAGCACAGGAATAAGGTAGGGAAGAATTCTAAGGATCATTTTGACTGCCTCCAGAAGTTAGATCAGATGGCCAATGCAATTTGGTGCTAGGTCTTTCCCTTTAGGTTTTACCCCAACAATGTTTACATTAGTTTCGATCACTCTCGAAATCAAGCATTTTACAGCAGGTTGGAGCAGCCTGTATCTCAGCACAGGAATAAGGTAGGGAAGAATTCTAAGGATCATTTTGACTGCCTCCAGAAGTTAGATCAGATGGCAAATTGTATTTGGTGCCAGGTCTCTCCCTTTAGGTTTTACCCCAACAATGTTTTCATTAGTTTCGCACACTCTCGAAATCAAGCATTTTACAGCAGGTTGGAGCAGCCTGTATCTCAGCACAGGAATAAGGTAGGGAAGAATTCTAAGGATCATTTTGACTGCCTCCAGAAGTTAGATCAGATGGCAAATTGTATTTGGTGCTAGGTCTTTCCCTTTAGGTTTTACCCCAACAAAGTTTTCATTAGTTTTGATCACTCTCGAAATCAAGCATTTTACAGCAGGTTGGAGCAGCCTTTATCTCAGCACAGGAATAAGGTAGGGAAGAATTCAAATACTCATTTTGACTGCCTCCAGAAGTTAGATCAGATGGCCAATGCAATTTGGTGCTAGGCTTTTCCCTTTAGGTTTTACCCCAACAATATTTCTATTAGTTTCGATCACTCTCGAAATCAAGCATTTTACGGCAGGTTGGAGCAGCCTGTATCTCAGCACAGGAATAAGGTAGGGAAGAATTCAAATACTCATTTTGACTGCCTCCAGAAGTTAGATCAGATGGCAAATTGGATTTGGTGCTAGGTCTTTCCCTTTAGGTTTTACCCCAACAATGTTTTCATTAGTTTCGCTCACTCTCGAAATCAAGCATTTTACAGCAGGTTGGAGCAGCCTGTATCTCAGCAGAGGAATAAGGTAGGGAAGAATTCTAAGGATCATTTTGACTGCCTCCAGAAGTTAGATCAGATGGCCAATGCAATTTGGTGCTAGGCCTTTCCCTTTAGGTTTTACCCCAACAATGTTTTCATTAGTTTCGCTCACTCTCGAAATCAAGCATTTTACAGCAGGTTGGAGCAGCCTGTATCTCAGCACAGGAATAAGGTAGGGAAGAATTCTAAGGATCATTTTGACTGCCTCCAGAAGTTAGATCAGATGGGAAGTTGTATTTGGTGCTAGGTCTTTCCCTTTAGGTTTTATCCCAACAATGTTTTCATTAGTTTCGCTCACTCTCGAAATCAAGCATTTTACAGCAGGTTGGAGCAGCCTGTATCTCAGCACAGGAATAAGGTAGGGAAGAATTCAAATACTCATTTTGACTGCCTCCAGAAGTTAGATCAGATGGCCAATGCAATTTGGTGCTAGGCCTTTCCCTTTAGGTTTTACCCCAACAATGTTTTCATTAGTTTCGCTCACTCTCGAAATCAAGCATTTTACAGCAGGTTGGAGCAGCCTGTATCTCAGCACAGGAATAAGGTAGGGAAGAATTCTAAGGATCATTTTGACTGCCTCCAGAAGTTAGATCAGATGGCCAATGCAATTTGGTGCTAGGCCTTTCCCTTTAGGTTTTACCCCAACAATGTTTTCATTAGTTTCGCTCACTCTCGAAATCAAGCATTTTACAGCAGGTTGGAGCAGCCTGTATCTCAGCACAGGAATAAGGTAGGGAAGAATTCAAAGGATCATTTTGACTGCCTCCAGAAGTTAGATCAGATGGGAAGTTGTATTTGGTGATAGGTCTTTCCCTTTACATTTTACCCCAACAATGTTTTCATTAGTTTCGCTCACTCTCGAAATCAAGCATTTTACAGCAGGTTGGAGCAGCCTGTATCTCAGCACAGGAATAAGGTAATGAAGAATTCTAAGGATCATTTTGACTGCCTCCAGAAGTTAGATCAGATGGCCAATGCAATTTGGTGCTAGGCCTTTCCCTTTAGGTTTTACCCCAACAATGTTTTCATTAGTTTCGCTCACTCTCGAAATCAAGCATTTTACAGCAGGTTGGAGCAGCCTGTATCTCAGCACAGGAATAAGGTAGGGAAGAATTCTAAGGATCATTTTGACTGCCTCCAGAAGTTAGATCAGATGGCAAATTGTATTTGGTGCTAGGTCTTTCCCTTTAGGTTTTACCCCAACAATGTTTTCATTAGTTTTGCTCACTCTCGAAATCAAGCATTTTACAGCAGGTTGGAGCAGCCTGTATCTCAGCACAGGAATAAAGTAGGGAAGAATTCTAAGGATCATTTTGACTGCCTCCAGAAGTTAGATCAGATGGCAAATTGTATTTGGTGCTAGGTCTTTCCCTTTAGGTTTTACCCCAACAATGTTTTCATTAGTTTCGCTCACTCTCGAAATCAAGCATTTTACAGCAGGTTGGAGCAGCCTGTATCTCAGCACAGGAATAAGGTAGGGAAGAATTCAAATACTCATTTTGACTGCCTCCAGAAGTTAGATCAGATGGCCAATGCAATTTGGTGCTAGGCCTTTCCCTTTAGGTTTTACCCCAACAATGTTTTCATTAGTTTCGCTCACTCTCGAAATCAAGCATTTTACAGCAGGTTGGAGCAGCCTGTATCTCAGCACAGGAATAAGGTAGGGAAGAATTCTAAGGATCATTTTGACTGCCTCCAGAAGTTAGATCAGATGGCAAATTGTATTTGGTGCTAGGTCTTTCCCTTTAGGTTTTACCCCAACAATGTTTTCATTAGTTTTGCTCGCTCTCGAAATCAAGCATTTTACAGCAGGTTGGAGCAGCCTGTATCTCAGCACAGGAATAAAGTAGGGAAGAATTCTAAGGATCATTTTGACTGCCTCCAGAAGTTAGATCAGATGGCAAATTGTATTTGGTGCTAGGTCTTTCCCTTTAGGTTTTACCCCAACAATGTTTTCATTAGTTTCGCTCACTCTCGAAATCAAGCATTTTACAGCAGGTTGGAGCAGCCTGTATCTCAGCACAGGAATAAGGTAGGGAAGAATTCAAATACTCATTTTGACTGCCTCCAGAAGTTAGATCAGATGGCCAATGCAATTTGGTGCTAGGCCTTTCCCTTTAGGTTTTACCCCAACAATGTTTTCATTAGTTTCGCTCACTCTCGAAATCAAGCATTTTACAGCAGGTTGGAGCAGCCTGTATCTCAGCACAGGAATAAGGTAGGGAAGAATTCTAAGGATCATTTTGACTGCCTCCAGAAGTTAGATCAGATGGCCAATGCAATTTTGGTGCTAGGTCTTTCCCTTTAGGTTTTACCCCAACAATGTTTACATTAGTTTCGATCACTCTCGAAATCAAGCATTTTACAGCAGGTTGGAGCAGCCTGTATCTCAGCACAGGAATAAGGTAGGGAAGAATTCTAAGGATCATTTTGACTGCCTCCAGAAGTTAGATCAGATGGCAAATTGTATTTGGTGCCAGGTCTCTCCCTTTAGGTTTTACCCCAACAATGTTTTCATTAGTTTCGCACACTCTCGAAATCAAGCATTTTACAGCAGGTTGGAGCAGCCTGTATCTCAGCACAGGAATAAGGTAGGGAAGAATTCTAAGGATCATTTTGACTGCCTCCAGAAGTTAGATCAGATGGCAAATTGTATTTGGTGCTAGGTCTTTCCCTTTAGGTTTTACCCCAACAAAGTTTTCATTAGTTTTGATCACTCTCGAAATCAAGCATTTTACAGCAGGTTGGAGCAGCCTTTATCTCAGCACAGGAATAAGGTAGGGAAGAATTCAAATACTCATTTTGACTGCCTCCAGAAGTTAGATCAGATGGCCAATGCAATTTGGTGCTAGGCTTTTCCCTTTAGGTTTTACCCCAACAATATTTCTATTAGTTTCGATCACTCTCGAAATCAAGCATTTTACGGCAGGTTGGAGCAGCCTGTATCTCAGCACAGGAATAAGGTAGGGAAGAATTCAAATACTCATTTTGACTGCCTCCAGAAGTTAGATCAGATGGCAAATTGGATTTGGTGCTAGGTCTTTCCCTTTAGGTTTTACCCCAACAATGTTTTCATTAGTTTCGCTCACTCTCGAAATCAAGCATTTTACAGCAGGTTGGAGCAGCCTGTATCTCAGCAGAGGAATAAGGTAGGGAAGAATTCTAAGGATCATTTTTGACTGCCTCCAGAAGTTAGATCAGATGGCCAATGCAATTTGGTGCTAGGCCTTTCCCTTTAGGTTTTACCCCCACAATGTTTTCATTAGTTTCGCTCACTCTCGAAATCAAGCATTTTACAGCAGGTTGGAGCAGCCTGTATCTCAGCACAGGAATAAGGTAGGGAAGAATTCTAAGGATCATTTTGACTGCCTCCAGAAGTTAGATCAGATGGGAAGTTGTATTTGGTGCTAGGTCTTTCCCTTTAGGGTTTTATCCCAACAATGTTTTCATTAGTTTCGCTCACTCTCGAAATCAAGCATTTTACAGCAGGTTGGAGCAGCCTGTATCTCAGCACAGGAATAAGGTAGGGAAGAATTCTCAAATACTCATTTTGACTGCCTCCAGAAGTTAGATCAGATGGCCAATGCAATTTGGTGCTAGGCCTTTCCCTTTAGGTTTTACCCCAACAATGTTTTCATTAGTTTCGCTCACTCTCGAAATCAAGCATTTTACAGCAGGTTGGAGCAGCCTGTATCTCAGCACAGGAATAAGGTAGGGAAGAATTCTAAGGATCATTTTGACTGCCTCCAGAAGTTAGATCAGATGGCCAATGCAATTTGGTGCTAGGTCTTTCCCTTTAGGTTTTACCCCAACAATGTTTTCATTAGTTTCGCTCACTCTCGAAATCAAGCATTTTACAGCAGGTTGGAGCAGCCTGTATCTCAGCACAGGAATAAGGTAGGGAAGAATTCTAAGGATCATTTTGACTGCCTCCAGAAGTTAGATCAGTTGGCAAATTGTATTTTTGTGCTAGGTCTTTCCCTTTAGGTTTTACCCCAACAATGTTTTCATTAGTTTCGCTCACCTCTCGAAATCAAGCATTTTACAGCAGGTTAGAGCAGCCTGTATCTCAGCACAGGAATAAGGTAGGGAAGAATTCTAAGGATCATTTTGACTGCCTCCAGAAGTTAGATCAGATGGCAAATTGTATTTGGTGCCAGGTCTTTCCCTTTAGGTTTTACCCCCAACAATGTTTTCATTCGTTTCGATCACTCTCGAAATCAAGCATTTTACAGCAGGTTGGAGCAGCCTGTATCTCAGCACAGGAATAAGGTGGGGAAGAATTCAAATACTCATTTTGACTGCCTCCAGAAGTTAGATCAGTTGGCAAAATTGTATTTGGTGCTAGGTCTTTCCCTTTAGGTTTTACCCCAACCAATGTTTTCATTAGTTTCGCTCACTCTCGAAATCAAGCATTTTACAGGAGGTTGGAGCAGCCTGTATCTCAGCACAGGAATAAGGTAGGTAAGAATTCAAATACTCGTTTTGACTGCCTCCAGAAGTTAGATCAGATGGTAAACTGTATTTAGTGCTAGGTCTTTCCCTTTAGGTTTTACCCCAACAATGTTTTCATTATTTTCGCTCACTCTCGAAATCAAGCATTTTACAGCATGTTGGAGCAGCCTGTATCTAGAGCACAGGAATAAGGTAGGGAAGAATTCTAAGGATCATTTTGACTGCCTCCAGAAGTTAGATCAGATGGGAAGTTGTATTTGGTGCTAGGTCTTTCCCTTTACCTTTTACCCCAACAATGTTTTCATTAGTTTTCGCTCACTCTCGAAATCAAGCATTTTACAGCAGGTTGGAGCAGCCTGTATCTCAGCACAGGAATAAGGTAGGGAAGAATTCAAATACTCATTTTGACTGCCTCCCAGAAGTTAGATCAGATGGCCAATGCAATTTGGTGCTAGGCCCTTTCCCTTTAGGTTTTACCCTCAACAAAGTTTTCATTAGTTTCGCTCACTCTCGAAATCAAGCATTTTACAGCAGGTTGGAGCAGCCTGTAATCTCAGCACAGGAATAAGGTAGGGAAGAATTCTAAGGATCATTTTGACTGCCTCCAGAAGTTAGATCAGATGGCCAATGCAATTTGGTGCTAGGCCTTTCCCTTTAGGTTTTACCCCAACAATGTTTTCATTAGTTTCGCTCACTCTCGAAATCAAGCATTTTACAGCAGGTTGGAGCAGCCTGTATCTCAGCACAGGAATAAGGTAGGGAAGAATTCAAAGGATCATTTTGACTGCCTCCAGAAGTTAGATCAGATGGGAAGTTGCATTTGGTGATAGGTCTTTCCCTTTAGGTTTTTACCCCAACAATGTTTTTCATTAGTTTCGCTCACTCTCGAAATCAAGCATTTTACAGCAGGTTGGAGCAGCCTGTATCTCAGCACAGGAATAAGGTAATGAAGAATTCTAAGGATCATTTTGACTGCCTCCAGAAGTTAGATCAGATGGCCAATGCAATTTGGTGCTAGGCCTTTCCCTTTAGGTTTTACCCCAACAATGTTTTCATTAGTTTCGCTCACTCTCGAAATCAAGCATTTTACAGCAGGTTGGAGGCAGCCTGTATCTCAGCACAGGAATAAGGTAGGGAAGAATTCTAAGGATCATTTTGACTGCCTCCAGAAGTTAGATCAGATGGCAAATTGTATTTGGTGCTAGGTCTTTCCCTTTAGGTTTTACCCCAACAATGTTTTCATTAGTTTTGCTCACTCTCGAAATCAAGCATTTTACAGCAGGTTGGAGCAGCCTGTATCTCAGCACAGGGAATAAAGTAGGGAAGAATTCTAAGGATCATTTTGACTGCCTCCAGAAGTTAGATCAGATGGCAAATTGTATTTGGTGCTAGGTCTTTCCCTTTAGGTTTTACCCCCAACAATGTTTTCATTAGTTTCGCTCACTCTCGAAATCAAGCATTTTACAGCAGGTTGGAGCAGCCTGTATCTCAGCACAGGAATAAGGTAGGGAAGAATTCAAATACTCATTTTGACTGCCTCCAGAAGTTAGATCAGATGGCCAATGCAATTTGGTGCTAGGCCTTTCCCTTTAGGTTTTACCCCAACAATGTTTTCATTAGTTTCGCTCACTCTCGAAATCAAGCATTTTACAGCAGGTTGGAGGCAGCCTGTATCTCAGCACAGGAATAAGGTAGGGAAGAATTCTAAGGATCATTTTGACTGCCTCCAGAAGTTAGATCAGATGGCAAATTGTATTTGGTGCCAGGTCTTTCCCTTTAGGTTTTACCCCAACAATGTTTTCATTAGTTTTGCTCACTCTCGAAATCAAGCATTTTTACAGCAGGTTGGAGCAGCCTGTATCTCAGCACAGGATAAAAGTAGGGGAAGAATTCTAAGTATCATTTTGACTGCCTCCAGAAGTTAGATCAGATGGCAAATTGTATTTGGTTGCTAGGTCTTTCCCTTTAGGTTTTACCCCAACAATGTTTTCATTAGTTTCGCTCACTCTCGAAATCAAGCATTTTACAGCAGGTTGGAGCAGCCTGTATCTCAGCACAGGAATAAGGTAGGGAAGAATTCAAATACTCATTTTGACTGTCTCCAGAAGTTAGATCAGATGGCCCAATGCAATTTGGTGCTTGGCCTTTCCCTTTAGGTTTTACCCCAACAATGTTTTCATTAGTTTCGCTCACTCTCGAAATCAAGCATTTTACAGCAGGTTGGAGCAGCCTGTATCTCAGCACAGGAATAAGGTAGGGAAAGAATTCTAAGGATCATTTTGACTGCCTCCAGAAGTTAGATCAGATGGCAAATTGTATTTGGTGCTAGGTCTTTCCCTTTAGGTTTTACCCCAACAATGTTTTCATTAGTTTTGCCTCACTCTCGAAATCAAGCATTTTACAGCAGGTTGGAGCAGCCTGTATCTCAGCACAGGAATAAAGTAGGGAAGAATTCTAAGGATCATTTTGACTGCCTCCAGAAG